>NW_006800144.1:955994-1019988 GCF_000485575.1 Poecilia formosa
TGAGAAATGGTCAAAATAATGAAAAAGATGCAAAGGAAACAATTCATTTAGCAACAACAATACTAAAGTTTTAACTCAGGAAGAGTTCAAAATCAACATTTAGTGGAAGAACCAGGAGGTTTTCAATGCGGTTCAGTGCAGTGGGACAAAGACGTCAGCTGGAAAAAGATCAACACGCTAAGTGACATAAAAAACTAATAGGAAAACTGAGGGGTGATCGTTTTAAAGCGATCCTCACCTCAAATTTCTTCCTCAATTCGTCGTTTCCATCATCCTCCACAGAGATGGGGACGTTGTAGTACTCCCCCTCCTCCTGACACAATAACTTGAACCTAAAGACACACAGAGGAAGAACAAAGAAGAAGGAAACACAAAGGAGAGAATCGGAAGATTGAAAAAAAAAATAAGCAGCTATTCCTCCAATGATCTTAAATTGAGTAAATAGGTAAATAATAAAGCAGATAAATTGATCATACATTTACATTCTACAATATATGAGATAAAATCCCAATAAAATGTAACTAAATTTGTGGTTGTAACACAAAACAGTAAGCTAAGGCTACATAACAGAAATAAGCACCAAATACTAAAATAATGTCTGTATAGAACAATTAAACGGCTAAGTAGAGCAAAAGTCACTTTCTTCAAACATAATTTTATTTTTTTTATCTAATAAATATCGGAGTATTTACTTGGTGTGTAGGTTTTACGGCTAAAGGTTTCCAACTATTTCTGTTTGCGGTTTAGAGAAGCGATAATCAGCATTACCAGCCGCAGACAGGAGACTTCATGAGCTCTGACACGCCAAAGGAAAGGGATCCCATGAAGTCGTTCCTGGTGGTCCGATCCCAGTCCCACACTTCTACAGACAGCCTGCGATCTTTGTCCGAAGGCTTCAGCTTGCTGAAAAGCACATCATGATCATTATCAAGTAAAAACAAAAAAGAAAAGGAAAAAAATGGGGTACCAAAGTTTCCCCCAGCCCGGTGGTTGTGGCGCTCGGCAGACATTCATCCAGCGGCCAGCCGTGTTTTTTAATTAAAAAATATTTATAGTTGACGGGAAATGTGAAAATACCACATGATAATTATGCATTATTGGAAGATCAATACCTGAACACAAACTATAAAGTCTTAAAAAATGCAAACATTAAAAAAAAAAACTTAAAAAAATAAGCAATGCTAAGCCTGGTGGGGGCACAAGAAAAGCCTGGTGGCCCACCAGGCTTATAATACTCCAGGGGAAACCCTGGGTACAAACTACAACCTCTTGATGACCAATTCCTTCTGTACTCCATGATTACTTCAGGCAATGACAAGTGAAATTTCAGACAGCGTCTTGTGGCTTCATGAAGGACAGAACAGAGAGAGAACGGGAAATAAACAGCGCTCACAAAACTATGGTCTCGTCCCATCTGGGGTTGAGGTTGGAGTATATTCTTTTGGTCTTCTGCTTGGTCTCGTTTTTAGGATCCGGTATGAGCTTGAGTTTGACGTACGGATCGGAGAGGCCGTTGGGATCCATGGGAATGAGGTTTTTGCCTTCAACAACTGAAAGAGACGAAGAATGAGGAAGAACGTTTAACCTGGCTGCTAAAACGAAGACGAGACGGCGTACAGTGGATACACAAATATAAAAATTTACAACACCACTAATATTATGTCAGATGTATTTTCTTTTTGTGACAACCACTGGGGGGGAAAAAAAGAGAGAAAAAATAAAAGAATAAATTTTGACTTCGATCTTCTGAGATCAAAAGTCAGCACTCTGTGCAGTTTTGAAGTTACATTTTACATAATTATTCCATCCTAGAAAATAATCCTTCAAAGTAGAATGAACATAGCATTCGTGTTAGGTGTATGTAAACCTCTGACCAGAAAGCTGTAATCTGAGCGAGTTCATCATAAGTAAGCATGCTAATAAAAAGAAGGGCTTGTTATATTTGCACTTCCTCTCTTATCCACACAGACGTCCTGTTTAATGTTTAGCTAGAGACCACAGGTTGGCCATGTCAGGAAAACATTAAAAAAAAAAAAAACCTGAATTTTAATCAACAGGTGAACATCTGCAAAATGAAATCGATAGATTCTGGATCAATCGACAAGCTGGAGCCTATGAGGATTATTCCTGCTTCTGAGACATAAAGGGACTGAATGCAGGGAGGCATTATGGGAACAGTGAGTCACACATGCAAGCTGTGTCATGCTTAAGTAGGCGAAGGCTCTCGTCTTGTCCTCCCATATGTAGTTATTAAGTAAACAAGGGCACACTGGGGACATTAGCGCTCCATTAGCGCTGAGATTTGGAGCACCGCCAGACATGCATTACACTACAGCACACACATATATCTGCATGCAGTCAGGTGTACGTATACACGCAGAAACACACACACACACACACACACACACACGCTGTGTTTATCGACACACACTGGACTGAAATTCCCTGCAGAAGCAACATGAATGCATGGCTGCTTGGTTCAACTGCGAACCCCTGAGACTTTATGTCCTGTTACTGAGACATAAAGGGACCCAATGGTATTACGTTACATGCATATAATACTTGGTATTATATTACATACATATAATACTTGGTATTTACATACATATAATACTTGGTATTACATTACATACCAAGTATTTTTGGTCTAGTTTCTAGTACAAATATCTTAGCACACTTGAAATAAGACTAAGCTAACTAAACTTACAAGTAACTGTTTAAATAGATATAGGAGCTAACAGAGTCAATAACACAAAAAGTACTAGTTCACTTATAACGAGACATTTTTTCATTGTTATAAGTGAAATAATCTGTTATCAGTATTAAAGCTGTAATATGTAGCTTTTACAAAAAATATGTTTTTACATATTTGTTGAAACTCTTACTATGTTGTGACAAAATGGTATGAGACAGATATGTGAAAAAAATTCAGCTTCTCCGTCTTCTCCGAGTGCTTCCAGTTACAACCAATCAGAGCCAGGAGGAGGGTCTTAGCGCTGTCAATCATGACGGTGTGTGCACCGTTCCCCCTACGCTACAGCTTCTCGCCAAAGCCTGCTGCGAATGCTAAGGCTAGTTAGCATGGCCATCGATGACAGAGGATAAACAGTTTTTCTGTGTCTCGTTTCTCCGCCATTAGCACATTTAGCAAAGTGCACATGAACATGATTTACAGCGCTAAGACCCTCCTCCTGGCTCTGATTGGTTGTTTTTGGTAGTGGGTGTTGCATTTCTTCAGAAGTTCAGCGAGCAGTAAGAGGAGATTAATCTTTTCATACACTGTCTCATATTACATTGACGGTTTTAACAAATATGTAAAAAAACATTTGCTTTATAGGTTACATACTGGAACGTTAAGGAATTATAGACTTAACACATGCACCTATACATTGCTGAAAAGTTGCTTGTTAGTTTTATCTTATTTCAAGTGTAATATTTGCAGTAAACTAGATAAAAATTATTGAGTTTGTTATTTTTTGCAGTGCATGGAGGCCTAAACAGTGACGACTGTCAAAGACAGGGAGCATTTAAAATAGTCTGAATGCTATAATTTAATATTTGAATTAAGACAAATAAACAGCAGCAGAAACATCAGTACCAATGCCACTGAGAACCATCAGAAACCTGAAAAACAAATTCGATAAGCTTCTAATCAGGGGAAATATTATAAAAGTGTTTTATTCTTTGCTTTACTTCAGCCTGTTCAGTTGTGGTAATAGAATAAAATGGCTCTTTGGAAAAAGAACAAGAATATGTGGCCTTCTGCAGTTTGTTTTTGTCCTCTGGACCTTGTGGTGGAGAATCTGAGTGCTGAACAAATACAGCAAGATGTTAGAGGAGCGCTGGAGAACGTTGCAGCAGAGCGTGTTTGGATTACACGGCAGATGTAAGAGGTTTAGAGGAGCAGCTCGAGGTGGAGGAAGATATTGAGCGATTCCTCCGCACTTTTCAGAAAGCAGACGGCTGCCGGTTTAGAGAGGTTTCGCTGCGGCTGAGCAGTGACCTCCCATCACGAGGCACTTCAGAGAAAAACAAAAGAACCGGCCGATTTCCTGGAAATCAAGAGTTTTGCGGCTTCCGTCTCAGATAATTGCATTTTATTTCATTTGAACTGGTAAACCAAAAGCAGCAAAACTGAAAATATAATCATAAATAAAAGCCATTGAGTCGACTGGCCTACTTTCTCAAATTAAATCAGAACACATGGTTCAGACACAATGAAGAGCCTTTGGAGGTCATGGTATATATGGATGATGACAACAATACTGAATATTATACTGAACAGCAGAATATTAACAGCAACTTTCTTTTTTTCTGAGTGTCTGAGCCAAACAGGGTTTAGTTTAACTAATATGTGTCACTTTATGTTAGACTTAGTTTTTGGGCCAAAACCAACAGTGACAAACTGGTAATTGTTTGACATCACGTTGAAAACTCATGAGTAAAACCCAACCTGCCTGCATGGAGAAAAGTGAAACTTTCAGCTGCTTCCATTCACTGCTGCTGTTTTGGCTACATCCTCGTCAGATTTGGGTTTTCTTTTTAATTCTATGTTGTTGTTTTTTTTTTACTTACTTACTTTCTCATCTTCAGAGATGAAAGTGAATTAAGCTGCCATAAACTGCATACTGGCATTTGCTGAGCAAGAATGAGTTTCTGCTAGATAAGAACTCATTTCTTGATTTCCAACAGGACTTTTCTCATGTTCTCTCTGCTCTACACATAACAGGTTTGAATGATTATTATATTTTTTTTTGCACATGCAAATTGATAGCTTCAGTAGCTCTTAATCCCAAAATATTATGTCATTTTTGCATACTTCAGATTCCAGCTACAAATATGCAAAAGCCCCCGCCCCCGTATGATATTTAGAAATAAAAAGGACATTGTTCAGACGGCTGTTATGAGGAACTGAGACAGAAAAATTAAACCAAGCATATTTTGGCTGTGGACACAGTTCAGATTTAAGGGCCAAAATAGTGTCTAAAAAAAGACAACAAAAACAAACAAACACAGTAATCAATATAAAGGAAACCACATGAGAAATTGCATTGAAATAATTTTTTGTTGTGTGAAAGACAATGAAGTGATACTGAAATTTTTTGATGCCTCTACAGACTGAATATATAAATTATCTGCCATATTTTAACTGTCTTGCAACATCTGGGGCTTTACTTGCTCACAGGAAACACAATTGGTGGTTGTTGTGTTTCCATTTGTCACCAGTAGGGGGCATCCCAGACTATCTAATTCAGCTCAGAGGGCACAGAGCATTGACTTTCCGGGAGAAATCAAACAAAGTGCATTTGTGTAACAATGTGAGGATGGAAGAAACACTCTTTTCAACCCATTGTGCTTCACAGGGGAAAATGAGCATTTGTGCTGTTTTCAAGACGCTGACCCTCTTTAACCAATTAGTCAAAAAAAGAAAAAAGCTTTAAGACTTGTCATAACTGCTGACACTGCATAAAATCCAATCTGCTCTCTGAGATCTATAATTCCACTATTATTTCATCCTTTGTCAAGACGTCGTTCCCGTTGAAAAGAACGAGCTGCTCAAGTTCACACTGGAAAAAATGTTATAAAAAAATCAAAATACGCGTCAGCTGCTGTTATGAGACACAAAGCAAAAAGAAATAGACAAATAGAAGGACCGGAAAGCACTGGAGAGATGAAAGGTGGGTTCATGTGTTGAAGGCAGAGGGCAAAAGCTGAGAGGAGGGAGCTGAGGCAGGAAAACACAGTGGGAATACCAACAACACGACTTCTGGGAGTCTGGCAGCAGAAATCCCTCAGCAACAAAGTTCAGCTGTTCCCCTGAACTCCGTGGGGACGCTGTGAACAGGAACGTCGCCTGTGTGTGTATTTATCTGTTAGTGTGATGGTGGGGGGATGAAACGTTTGGCCCACCGTGTCCCACTGCGCTCCACGGATCATTTCTCAAATGAAAATGTTTCGACACATCGTCTTAAAAGTTAAAACGCGCGAAAACGAATCTCTGAAGCTTTTGGGAAAGTTCTAGCATGCTCCGATAATAAAAACGTCCCTGCGGACCGACGTATTCTTGTAAAAAGGCTTTATTTACGCAGTGGAAACGCTTATGCAGAGACAAAAAAAAAAAAAGTCTTGCTCTCGGACGACGCTGCCTCGTAAAATGTCAGCAAACAATAGAATTTAAAAGTGGAAAAATACCAGGTTTTTAAAGATTGTAATAAATAACTTCAAGCTATCTTCGATATATAAAGTGATATTTATCATGTAAAGTTCAAATGAAAAAACGAAAACAATCTGCTGTGAGAAAAACAAACAAGTTGGCTTATCACGATAAACTTTGTTGGACGTGAAATTGTCACAAAAATTATTGCCATAAATGATAATATTGTTGTTTTGAGGCCATTTTCAAGTTATAAAATGATAATCGCATAATAATGCAAGTTTACCCTCTCAAAGACCAATAAACTTTAATTTTTAAAGAACATTTAACACTGGGAAGAGGAAGATTAAAAAATAAAAATAAAAATAAAATACAGTGTGAATAAAAACCACACACAACCAGAACCATAAATGAAATGAATTATTAAGTCTTTGTAAATAATATTTAAAACACATCAATCACCTAATTATAAATCATTGAGCTTATTTCTATCCATCATGTTACTAATTGATTAACTGATTCACTTTGGCTTTTAAACGAGGCTGAAATAACTGGGACTCATAAACATGCAGGTCTTTGTACTATTAGCTTCTGAAAACAGATTTTGATTCAATTTCAACATCGGGTCTGTTAAGAGACAAATATTTTCCAAATCTATCAGAATTTGAGAAACGTCCACAACGCTTTGTTGAATGAAGCCATCGAGTCAGAGTGACACTGAAGAATTTCATCTGTTCTCATCTTTTGCTAAGTAGAAGAAACTTGGAGGTGTTAGAACAAAAATTAACTAATATTTATAACTTCGTATTTTCATCTAAAAAAATCCCCCCAAAAACCTGAATTTCTACCTAAACAGATTTACCCCACATCATGGTGACGCCACCGCCGTGTTTCCCTGTGAGTTCAGTGTTTGGTGTCGTTTTTGTGTCAAAAATACAGTTTGGCATTGTGACCAACCACAACACGTCCTACCAGAAGGCTTTGGGAGATTTTAGCCAGGCATGGTTCTGTTTAGTAACTCTACTTCTTCTTCCAGACATGTAGAAATTTTTGTCACACAGAGAAAAAAAAAAAAAACTGCCACCAAAATTCAGCTCTCATTTCTCTATAAAATACATCAACTTGGATTGAAAAAGAAGCTACCGTCCTTCCTTCATCTGACTACAAGTAGATGAGTAACAATGTATAAGAAAGCATGCAGTAAATAATAACTGGACTCATTTTTTACTGCTCATGTGCTGCTAAAAATATCTTCTCGGCAACCCATCACCGACTCGCTGAAACCTCCCGGTCGCGCTGCCAAACGCACGCTAAATGCAGGAGCTAAAAAGTTATGAGCTGGAAAGATTCTGGCTCCAGTTCCATCTCGAGTGCCATCAGCTGCGTCATTGTAACTCTGACTCATTGGAGAAAAATCTAATAACTGGAATTTTTAAGTGAATTTTTCTCTTGGCCAAAGAGACTGTTGGATTCTGTGCAAATTGAATCAGACACTACAAAGAAATGGAAATTACTGCAAAGCCGGGCTGCCGAGTTAGCGCAGGCATGCAGGACGCTGGACGGCGATCATCATTTTGGAAAGTGGCAGGCTCTGCTGAAATGCCAGCGAGGAGCTTTGATGCAATCTGAAAAAAATTATATTTGGACAGAGACGGTAACTCGACACCTAAATCTCAGTTTTTATTTTATTAGGGTTGCAGCATTATAGTTGATTTACCAATTTGATTGTAAGGACTGATGTACACTAGATATTGTATTTCCTAGAGTCTGAGGCAGAAGTTGTTTTCTTTACAAAAAGAAATAAGTTTATCTGAATATTTAAAAAAAGACTTATTGTTTGACTGAAAACTAGGATACTCAAAAACTGAGTAACACATCAACGCGTCAATCAAAATATAAAATGTAAGTGTTTTAGAGAACAAAATTAAAATATTTTATATGAAGAAAATAAGTACAAAATAACAAAATCAGGCAAAATAAAAACTTTTTTCCAAATCAATTTCTTTACATGTAAATCTTATGAAACGTCAACAAAAACTAAATTTTACTCAAGTAAGAGTAGCGATACTTTTTAATAAAGTTACTCGGGTAAAAGTAAAAACTACAATGTAGTAAAAATACTCCTAAGAGTATCTTTTTCCCAAAACGTTGCTCAAGTAAATGTAACTCTGTCCATCATGGGACACAATGGATTAAGAAATCTCAAAATCTTCCATAAGGATCTACACGCACTACTTAACATGCTAACCATGTATTTTCTGGTCTAGTACACTTGAAAAAAGACAAAACCAACATATCAGCATGAAGTAAGACCTTATTTTAAGTAAATAATTCCTTAATATTGATGACCGAAGAGCTAGTTGCATTGGCAGATTATTTCACTTATAACAGGACATTTTTCCCATGTTACAAGTGAAATAATCTGCCGGTGGAATGAGCTCTTTGTTCATCAATATTAAGGAGTTATTTACTTAAAACAAGCTGCTATTTCTTGTTGAAAAGTTATTTGCAAGTTAGTTTTGTCCTATTTCAAGTGTGCTAAGATATTTATACTAAAAACATCGCATCAAAAATAAGATTTTGTGTTTTTGCAGTGCGATGCGGAGCTGTGTAATGCCTACTGCTCTCTCACACAAATGGAAAAAAGCTGCTTCCAGACTTCAACTGTATCATCTGGGTCCTTAATCCAACTCCATACACTGGATTAGATAAATTATTTAAAATAAGGTGGCTTATAAATTCAGGGTTTTCTTTTCCCCCCTGCAAAACTCTGCAAATCAACAAAGGGAGCAAAATATATTTATGTATTTATTACCAGTTTCTCTCACAAAACCCAAAAGTAGCAAGCGGCTCCCGGAGGTTTCTGTCCTCATATATTCCCCCAGTGTGGAGAATAAATGAGAAACTAAGGGGGGGAAAAATGCTCTCTTCCAAGTGAATATCCCTCCCTGGGATATTGGCTGCGAATAAATGAACAACAGTGTTGCTGAAACAAATACGAGGGTGGCTCTCTCAGCTCCACCAAACAAAGGAGAGATCTGTGTAGCAATACAATATAAACAGCGGGAAACAAGCTTAGTCATGTCTATCCTGTAGCAAAAAAAAAAAAAATCATTTTGTTTTGCCGAGTTCCTCCCTAATTCCATTTCTCTCCACCCCAAACAATAACAGAGTCTTACAACTTATGCTTCTTTTGGATTCTGTAGACTAATTTCTCTCTCTCTCTTTTTTTTTATTTTCTGGGTGAGTCATTATTTAATTTAGCTATTTGAGTGTCTGCAGCCAAAAAGTCTGATTGTCTGGCCTGGAGTTCATATACGGGGTTTTAAGGACCAGCTGCTTCCCCTGGCATCCGTGTCACTTCCTGCTAGACATTTTGGCTCTGGCCAGCTGATGACTTGGAGACGGTCACTGAATGTGTGTTTTCTGGTTTCACGTCCTCTTCGTTTTGTTTCACGGTGTCAAAAGGCCCCACATTTCATATCTGCCATCAAGTCAGGAAAAATGTTCACACAAAAATACGGATTCTGGGGAAACTCGAACAAAAATAATAATGTTAATTAAAAACGGGAGGAATGGTTTTTGCAGTAAATGCTTGTACTTGCTTCCGAGTTTGTTTCAATAAAATTAATTTCAGAAATACAACTTTGTACATAAAATAACATTAGCTGCTAACCACCTTGATCAAAAGGAAACTATTTTCAGGGTTTATTTTTCTATTAACTCTCATTTGAACCAATTTCAGGTCAGTCAAACAGGATGCAAACTGCTATTTGAAGCCAAATTAAATTTCCATTGGTATTTGAAAGAGTTTTTTTTTTTTTTTTTGGCTCAGCTGACCTGTTAATCTTTTAATTTAATGAGAGGGGATTTGGTTTTGAGTGAAATGTTTTCCTGTTTTGTGCTACTAAAACCTAGGGATTTTGTTATTTTCTTTGGGGGTATTAGAGTATAGGAGTAAATAGAAATACGTCTCAGATTTTTGGGATAAAAAAATAAATTATGCAATCCTAAAATCGCCATGAGTTACAGTGAGGTTTGTGGTGTGACAACAAGTGAAAAGTTAAAGCAGTTTGAAGACTTTTTGCAAGACACTGTCACTTTTATGCTGTTGTTTAGTAGACACCCACTAAAATGTTCTGTCATTATTTATTGTCCATTATGAGTATTTTTAACCCCATGATTTTTTGACAACTATATCAGAGATTCTTAAGGTTTCACCAACTCAAATTAAAAACCTTTCTAAGACCATTATGGATTCAATTTAAGACACAGGCTCAAAGATGATCAACTGGCCATAAATCTGCACTTAGTGATGATGGATGTAAAAAAGCTAGCTAGCTACTAAAGGTGTAGCTAATTAGCGTTAGCCTCGACCGCCATGAGTCACAGAATGAATAAAGATGAGTGCAGGTGACTCAAACTTTAGAATGACAGAAAAGTCTTGAGAAAAAAAATGTAATGGTTCTGCCACAACAAAATTTAAGACCTGTGTTTAACGTATGTATGGCCGGCTTGAATTTTTGAACCGCATTTAAGAAATTTTAAGGCTTTTCTGTCAGATACATGAATTTGAGACTTTCTAATGGTGTACAAACTCCCTGTTTGGCAGGTACACCCCTAACAAACGGATTACACTTGTGTTGCAAAAACGGTCCATGATGTAAAGTTTCCTCTCTCCATGTCATCCGCTACACTTTCTTGCCACTCTGCATCTTCATGTAACACAATTCTGTTGGCAGGCCTGTCTGCAAGACGTCCACAGCAGCTAATGAAATCTGAAATGCAATCTGGCCTGAGTGGGCCGCAGGCTGGGACAGCAGTTCTACACACAAACACCTACCCACAAAAACACAAGACCAATGAACACGAACGGGACAGCATGCATGAGCTCACATCAGGAATACGACTCGCTGCAGATCCTCAGTAATCAGCCGGTTTTGCACAAAGCAAACACGATGCAGGTGATAATAGTGGTTTCCCCTCCTGCCGCCTAACCAACGCACACATGCCGTCACACGTCTGTGGTCACACACACACACGCAGGTGTGAAAGAAGCATGGAAGTTTTGGAAATGGAGAATACACAGTGGTCTGTGCTTGAAAAATGTGCATAAGGTTAAAGACACACAGCTTAAATCAGACATGTACTGTACATTCACTGTACAAGACGTTTTCCTTATTATCTCAGTTTTGCTTAGACTAAAACCTGTCATGTTTCAAGTCATTATGTAAAGGTATACAAACAATTTCTATTTGGTGAATGCCGGAGTAATGGAAGATTTATGAGATTTGTTTGTCAGAATGCTACGCCTTTAAACAAAGAAAGGAAAGAAAACGGCCAAATTACCAACAGATTGGTGATTTTTGATATTGGCTACATGGGCGGTTGTCCAGGGCGGAACGAGAACAGACAGTGGGTGGGGTGGCAAGATGTTTAAGGCTACAGATAAAGGAGGTATACTTATCTATCAGTGAAGTTTTGAGAAATTTTTTTATTCCTGATTATCAATGAGCAGCTGGAAGCTCCTGACTCCGTCTGGGAAACATAAAGGCTATTTTACAAGCTCAGTGCAAGACTGCACTACGTTTCTTACCGACAAGTTCACCAGTTTGATGCCTGCTGCCTTTGGGTTTTGTAAGAAATGCTCATAAGAGCCATGAACCAACCACTAAAAGCCTTGTGAAGATGCTAGCACAAGTCGGTAATAAAGCTAGTTTATCATGGGGACCAAGTTTTGTACCCTTTGGACTAAATGACCACTTACTAAGGCAGAAGCTATTACTTCAATTTCACGATGAAAAAGCCAGACTGGAGTTTTCAAATGGACTTACAGGAAAAAGATTTTCCTGTATTTTGATTAAGTTTAAATTGAAGTTTCAGGCTATCCATAAACACCACTACAATGCTACATTTGAAGTAAAAAGAGGTAAGCCTGAGGCCGTCCGAACTGTCAAACACCCACACTGAGTTGATGCTATGTGGGTGTTTCGCTGCAGAAGGGGCAAGTGGACCTCACAAAACAGATTGTGATACAAGCAGAGAGCATAATGTTAAAATATAGAAGCATTTACTCTTAATAGCCATTAAGTTCATATTTGAGCACAAATGGGTCTTTTCCATTTGGACCAATTAGCCTGACCTCCCCACCAAGCTAGTCGCGAAAAGTGCCTAAGGGCAACAACATCAATGTTTTGACCTTGTCAAATAATTAAAAGTCCTGATCTCAATCAAACTGGGAATTTTGATTGAGCTAGAAAGCAAGGCGACATCAGAACCTGAGCAGGTTAGTTCAGTCAAAAGAAGAGAAGATTCAAAATTCAAGGAAACTATTTTGAGAAACTTGTGGGACGATGAGAACAATGTGTCAGTTTAAAAAGCAGTTCTACCAAATACTGCATTACATCTACACCAACTTGATGAAAGTTTTAAAAATTCTCTTAAAAACCCACCGTGCTCATTATCCAGTGTTGGTTATTAACCGAACTGACCTAAAACACGAAAACCTGAATCTGCTTAAAAAAAAAAAGAAGTTGTGTCTTTTTATGCAATGTGTGTAAAAATCTGGTTTCATCAGTGGTTGTGCAGATTACTGTTTAAAGTACAGAGCAAAAAAACCAACAAAAAAAAGCAAAAAAAACAAGAAGAAGAATGTTGTTCAGAGAGAAGAGCCAAGAAACCCAGAAGGATCATATTAGCGACTGGCTCTATAAACCAAACGAATGTCACTGTTTAAAGGAGGGAAGTGGAATTTGTCAACAAAAACTGCATTTTGTTCATATTAGTTCAGGCAGAACACCGTTAAATAAACACAAAACTCTAAAAACCTCTACTTGGATTCTTATGGCTATCCAGAACTCCTGCTAATTTTGCACCTGCACAACATCGTGAGGATTCCTGCTGAGTGTCAAAGCAGCTGTGAGCCTTCGGGGAACAAACACCAACAACAAAAAGTCCCTCTGGAAAATGTATTTCTGGGGGATCCTGTGTGTGTGTGTGAGTGAGTGACCGGACAATGACCTGGTGCTTTGTAAGTAAGGTCAAGCGAGCCACCTCTGGGTCGAAATGGTTTCAGGACACTTTTGCCAAGAGGCATCTGCACGTTATCTGGCTTTGGAAGTCAAATATGTGTCCAAGAACAGCAGGCGGCAAGACAGGTTCAACTTGATCTGATACGGTGTTTGCATGTGTGATGCAACGTCAAACATCTACAGAGCTGTCAACAATCGTGTTTATTTTTAGCATTTTACTGCCAGGTGTAAACACTTATTGTTTTTAGTCGCTGTCTGTATTTTAAAAAAGACAAAAGCGAACTAAGTAGAACTGAATGCTGAAATGAACTCAAGATGTTTCAGCAAAGTATCACATAAAAGAGCTTGAACTTAACCAAACCAGATAATTATATCCTTTGTATTTTTCTATTTGCACATTTTAATAGATTTCTTATTTGGTGGAATAATGCAGGTTTTATGTCACATTAAAAACTGGACAAAGAGTAATTTACAATAGTCTCAATTTTCTCAAAATTTAGGAACTTAAAATAGGAATGCGCCAATCCACTTTTTTTCTTTTTTTTTAACTTGCGATATGGATACAGATATCTGAGGTTTAGTATCGGCCAATAAAAAAACAACAACAACAACAAAAAACAAAAAGCAGCTGAATTGACTTTAAATGTTCACAGACATAAAGTACTGAATTACAATTTATTTGCTAATGCTGCAGCAGCACAGCACACCTAAATACACCGACAGCTTCACAAGCTTGGGCAAAGATGTAAAAACGACTTTAATTTGTTCTGTCAGTAAAATTAGAATTTAACAGCCAAAGTGAAATAAATAGTAAAGAAACTTGCAAAAACAATAAGCTGACTACCTCAAACATGTAAAAAATAAACTGCAGCAGTTTATTTTTTACACAAACTGCTTCAAATTTAAAATGGTTCAAAAACTCTAAATATAATGTTAAATAAATAAGATTGACGTAGACTGAACAGATCATCAGCAATTCTCAATCTAGATTTTTTTTTTTATATATCTGGACCGATACAGATATTAATATCGGATTGTTGCATCTCTACCTTAAACACGATTGGCTCTTCAGTAATCCATGACTGGAGTTTCCAGAAACATTCAGTTGCACATGAATGCCTCATTCATTCATTGAAATGTCAGCCAAGGTAAGTTGCCTTTGAAGAACTGTGCAGAATAAACCAACCACTTGCACAGCAAACAGATACACAGTGAGAAACCAAATGTCGTTTCTCTCCCCCCCCCTCCTCCTCTCTCAATTAGTCGTTTCCTAACATTTACTGTAAGCCATGATCATACTCCGTTCTCCCTGTCGCCTCTGCTGATAATTCGATCAGTCGGTGAGGTTCAGTGCCAGGGCCCTGCAGTGCACTGACCCCTGTCTGCCAGTTAATTGAATGATAATGGGAGCTCGCCGTCAGCTCCATGCCGGCCCTATTGTTCAAGCAAATGTGCTAATGCTCCATCATTACAGCTGGCTGATCTACAGCCGCCCCTTAAACCAAACAGCAAAATGGCTTCTTCCAGGAGAATTGGGCATCAAACCTTCCACTTCCTGTGAAGGTTTTGCTTGTCAGGGAGGAAAATAGGAAATAAAAATGCACAACTTTACGAATGGGTTGGCGAGTCATATTTCTCCCGCTCCGATTCTTGTTTTTAATTTCTGTATTTCACATGCGGCGATTAATGCGAGATGCGATTATATAACGTAAAAATAGTTCCTAAAATCTTTACTGGAGTCAAACATGAAGAGGATATGAATGTAGCTTAACACACAACAGCAGCAAAATTTGAAAAGACACTCCAGAATCTCATATAATCATTTGAGTCCATAAAAAATGCCATTAATAATAGCCTCATTAAATCTTTTAATAAGCTCTGTAGGTGTTTTGTTAAAAACCGCAGGCCTCAGTGGCTGGAATGACAGTGACAGCCACAGATTTGCTCACCACACAGAGTAGCCGTCAAATGCCTTTTGACTGCAAAGCAGTTTATGAGAAAAGAAAACCGATTCTGGGTTTGGAGTAAATTACTATAAAGCAGAAGCTAAGAGATGCACCAAGGAATCTGCTGGGGGCGGGTTAGTTCGGTATGTAAGTTTGTCTGCACTCAAGAAAAACTTTGTTAATGTCAGACACATTAGGTATGTATCAGATCAGCACTCAAAAGAAATAAAAACGGCACTTTATAATTTAAAATGCTGCAATACTGACAGTCAAGATGAACTTTAGTCAACATCTAATGAGTTTCTCAACATAAATTCGACATTTTTACATTTTTGTTAAAGTGGATCATCAAAATCATCATTTGGATCATCAAAATCATCATTTTACCTTTTAATCATCATTTCAGTCAACCTGACTGACCTTGTCCGGTTGGAAACTAAAAATGTGATCCAGCCGATCAGTGAACACACTAGGACCAAGACCCAAACTTAGTCATTTTCTGTTTAAAGTGTTTAAAAATGAAAGAGGAAGCAGAAAAGGAAGGCAAGAAGGAAGGAAGGTACCCAAAAGGAATCTGTATTTTGAAGAAAATGTATGTTAGTTGTTCATTTATTCACTGCTAGCTACGCTAACCGTGATATTCAATACAATACAATGCTGAAGATGGCTTAAAATGTCAGCTCTATATATTTTTTTTCTTTGTTTCAAACCTGATTCTAACCCACATGGTGAGATATTACCTACAATCCTAAAATACACAGGTAAAGATCCCTGAGAGGAGGGTTTCATTATAACTTTTATGAAAGTAATTTAAATCAGAAGATTTAAGCTTTTTTTAAGAGTTAAAGGTCACAAGTTTGCAATACACCTCAGACTGGAGGGTGTTTCACAGAAATAAATATTTCAAGCACTCGGTTTGGTTTTAGTTCCATCACTATGTGACACGAAGCACATTGTGGTAATTTAAAAAGACAAACAAAGAGGCCACAAAATGGCTGTTGCTGAAAAAGAGTTGAGGCAGAGGAAAGTGCAGCTCAGGTTTATTGGAGGAAACAAATCGATTCTTAATGTCTGTGTGAGATTGGACAACTAGGAACTTGAGTCAAAAGAAAAGGGTTTAAATCCATCCGGGCTTACAAATTAAACTGAAAAAAACAAAAAAAACAAAAACGCTACACAAGCAACAAGAACATTTTTAATCAATTCACATTTGCTATTTAAGCCCATTCAATTCACCGAGTGCTAAAAGAGAGGGAGGGCTCCAGGCCTTACCTTTGACCTCCAGCTTATCCCCGGTGACCACACACTTCAGGTAAAGGCGGCCTCTTCTTTCGGTGTGATCTGTTCCGCAGAGGCTGGGCACGTTCATGACGCACTGCTTGTGGACGTTCATGTCGCAGGCTGGGGGGGCAACACAGAGGAAACGAGGGGTCAGGGTTCACACAGCTGACTGGGCCGACACCGCTGGGGAGTTTTCATGAAAAGGTACGGCAATAAAAACTGGCTTGGCAACAAAAAGGGGACAAAACAGCAATTTACAAAAAGCAATCTGTTCACCTGAGTGTCTTTTCATTTTGCTTTATGTTTCAGGACTGTGTGGAGGAAAAAAACAACAAAAAACTTCAAGGTTTACTTTAGCCATTTCTATGCCTGCTTTCGCTGACGTATTTCAATCTCGTTTCGTGTTTGGAGAAGGATTGTTCTTGGGGAAGGTCGGTGAGGTAACGAGGTTACGACCCAAACCCAGGACGGTTGCGTGCTCATCCTGTCGGTCGGGCAGCTGAGCCGACACCCCTCCCTCACCCTCCTGCCTCCTCGTCGGGGATTGAGAGCGATTACATCGCCGTGTCACTCGGTCAGTGGGATAAAAACCATGAAAAACAGCTTCAACAATCTCCAGTAGGATATTTTATCTCCTATTTTGTCTTCCTGTCTAATGAGTAATGGCTGATTGAAAACACTGCAGCACAATTTAAGACAAATGGGGAGGAATATTGAGGTAAATAAATACATTTGAGAACCATTTATAATGTACAATTACACATGCAAACCTAAGAGAAAGTTTTAAAAAAAAACACACAAGCTTGATTGACAGCACTAAGACCCTCCTCCTGGCTCTGATTGCTTGTTTCCGACCACAAGGAGGAGCCAGAGGAGATCCATTTTCTCACAGATTGTATGTCTCTTAGAGATTGTGACAGTTTAAAAAATATATATGTCTATAAAAGTTACATACTTTCGCTTTAATGTGCCATTTTTTTTTTTCTTTTGCAAAGGTATGGGACAATATTTAGTGATTTTGGTCTCTGTCAGGATCTCCTGTTGCCAATTTCAAAACATCTAGCCAAGCTCAAGTTGGAGCTGAAAAGCACACTGGCAGGAGTCACAACGTCTGTGTGAAACACTCAAAGCAAGCCAAGACCAGGGGATTTCTGCAGCCTTTAGTTTTACTGCCAGGTTTAGTATCTAGGCAACAATATGCTCAACTAATAATGCTGCTGCACGAGTTCACAACTTACTCTACTGGGAGAGTTGTGATTCAGTTAGCGGATCGTCGTTTTATCTCAGGATTGATTTATTTTGATCTGATTGTTTAGCTCTAATTTTGGAAGTCGATCTCTGTTTCTGCAATTATTCTGTTGATCTGTGTTAGTGCGTAATTTCTTGGTATTACAAGCCCAATAACCCCCATTTTAAGTGAGACCGGTCTTGTCCCTTGTCGTTTTCAGAGAAGAAACCCTCTCGGGTTTAAAGGTCTCCTCTCTCGTAACAGTATTGGTGCTGATTGTCCTGAACAGCAGCAGATTGTTCTGGAACTTGTTGCTCAGACGGAGGACTTCACGAGTCTCATCATGTCGGGAAGCAATGAGCCACTCAGGCTCAATAACAACGTTTAGGAGGAATGCGGCTCCGAAAACTTGCTTACTGGTCTGAAAGTGTAAATGTTTATGCAATGCGAATCGACGCATTCCTGTGACTGTCAGCTCCTTTATGATGGGAAAATATGTATTTAGAAAGATTTGGGTTGCAGAGTTTGCTTTCAAAAATCCCTCGTTAGTAACTTTGTTTTTAAAGCTTACTATGTGCTTTAGGAAGGCGTAACAAACCGTATGAAGATAAAGTGGAAACCAAATATTTACTCTTTTATACTGTGCATAAAAAGATGAATCATAACTTTTTTCTGACATCAAATCAGACTCAGTGTTTTCTGTTTTAGGTTAGATATGGTTATCAAAATCAAAAGTACAAACATATATATACATATATTGCTTTCTTTAAGGCTGCATATATTTAGTGCTAGAGTTGCCTCTTAAGCTGAACTGCAAAGGTTGGATGTTTTTGGATGTCCTTCCTCTTTCTACAAAACATTGAGAATTAACTTAAAAATCATAAACCTTGTATATTTAAAACTGCAGATCTATAACCAGATGTCCATTCCTTTCAGAGTTTTTAAGAGTTTAAGTTACTCTTTACTCACAGTCACACTTCATGCCCTGGTGGATGAGACCGTAGAGCAGAGAGCCGCAGTGATCGCAGAAGGTGGGGCTCCCATAGGTGTGGATCTTGAACTTATGCTTCGTTCTGGGATCCTAAAGTGGGACGAAAGAAGAGGAAGTGATATTGTTAATATTCAGTCAAACATCGTGATTCATTAACGCAAATCGAATCAAGGGTAAATCATTTCATCTCTCGTTTTGCACAGCGGAACTAAAACCGTGACGCTCTACGTTTGGAGAGATCGACGTCAGAATGGACGGACTGCATCGAACGCGTCGCTCTGCGGGGGATTTCAAATCGACTTGAAGTGGAAGTCAATCAATCCGGGAGAGCCGAATGGCCGAGGAGTTTCCTCTCCTTCCTGCCTTGATCAGATCAGCAGGTGAAGAAGCTGCGGCTGATGGTTTGAATTCAAAAGCAGCAAAAAAAAAGGAAAAATGAGTGAATTTTAATTCGGCTCACACTCTCAGCAACATGAATCATTTATAAACTCTCCTTACAAAGGAAAAGCCGACACGTTTTGTCTTTTTGGAGCCACTATACCCAGCGAAAGGCTTTGCAGAACACAATGAAAACCGTGAAAAGAGCAAAACACTGCCAGCGTCGAAAGTGGAAACGGGACTATTTTAGTTTCCGTTACAATGTCAGAAGATTGAGGCAAATGACTCATGCTGCGTATTTATTACCGTTCGTTGATAAATTGTAAATAATTGTGTTTGTATGCGAGGTAATGAAGGCCATCAAAGCCCTTCACTCATCATTTGCCTGTAGTGAGCTGCTCCGGGCTTTTCGTATAAATATTTGATCAGTCAAAGTGTGAAAAAGCATTTAATGGACAGAGCTGGCACACAAACGAGTTCCTGACACATTACTCCACAAACTGCTGAGATTTCAGACCAACACAATCCTGAGCTGGACGGAAACAGATACAGGTTTTTTTTTGTTTGTTTGTTTTAAATCTAATCTGAACTTTGTATGTATTTGTATTCAATATTTAGGGATAGCTGTTCAGTTCAGTTCTGTGGTGCTATTTGGTCACCAGTGTAGTAAATCTTGTTGGTCCTTCACTGAACATCTGCACATGTCAAAGTCATAACTCAGAAAATTCACTAATTAGGAGGAATCTGAAGGAGGTTTGTTCCACACGCACTGCACACCGCACTTTTCAGATTTTTACTCGGACATTAAATTGTGAAAACAAGACGATCCGTACTGTGAAATACATCAAAATATTTCACGGTGTGTTTGTAAATATTTTGCAAGGCAATATTTCTTAATCTTTAAATCCTATTTATATAATAAACTGCTTATTTTAAGCTGTAGGACCTTCCAACATGGGGTGTACGTTTATTGTATCGTTTATCATTTATCGTGATAAGTTTCTTATTATGACAAGGATTTTGATTTATCGCTGAAGTAATATATTCAAATCAATGATGTTTAAAAGGAAAACTGTCAGGATTATCGAACGCATCTGACTGGTGTGAAAGAGTGACCAACTACAAACAGGCCACGAAGTTACATCGAAAAGCAAACACATAAAAATAATAATGTCAAAGTTTAGGTTAACACGAGACAAAGTTACACACGACGGCAAGAGAATTTGCTCAGGTTGAGGCTTAAAAGACGACTGAGTGAATAGCAGGTGAAGTCAATGAAAATAAAATGATTTCACCACAAAAATATACAACGTTTCACACTTTTGAAAATAAACTAAGTGCAGCCCTTAATCCCACTTGCATGTCCTGCATGCATTGTCAATGTAGATGATTTGGTTATTCAAATGAGGATGCGTTTAAAATACAGAGAAATATTTAAATCTGGTAGAAACAGGCAGACATAAACAAAGATACTGAAGAGCAGCTGGAGGAGAAATATTTGCATTAGATCACAGGAGTGATAAGAAAGGTGAAATTAATCAGTATTATAATAAGTGACGCTCCACAACTAAGCAACATAAAAACTTAAAACATCTAAACTGAGCGGCTCTGTTCACACTTTAGGTTTGTTGAGGTGAGATGAAATGTTATTTTTCTGTAAAAACAGTATCAGTTTAAACAAGCACTGCTAACCCATCCTTAGGCAAATATTGGTGTTCAAAAGAGCTTGTGGGGTTTTTTTATGGACTATCTTAAACAAGCAGTGTCCTCCCTTTTTTATGCCTGCAAAGGAAAACACAGAATCACACTGCAAACAGAAAACACACAGAAAGGTGTGTACTAAACTAAACTAAAAAGTGAGGGATGCCAGGTAGAGTGAAGATGACTGAAGCTGCAGCACTTTCTGACTTAGCACAGCGTACACTCATTGGTGTACACTCATTGTGACATTTATAAAGTAATTCATTTTAGTGAAGCACTCTTGAATGAAGAGAATAATGAAAGCTGACTCCTTTTTAAGTGCTGCCTCGCTCACTCTCACGTTTTTAGCGCACTGTGAATCTCTATTTTTAAGTATTTAGAGAACCAATATATTTTTTCACTGTTAAAAAAAACATTTGCTGTGATCTGTATTCACTCTCCAACGTGAAACAGATTTAAACATAAAATAAGTCGGCGTGTAGGAAAACAGTGGAGCAGTGGCCACGAAAAACTTATGGCGAGCCAGATGTGGCCCCCAGGCCTTTAGTTTGTGTCGTAAACTTAACCTAAATTTGTCACATTAAAACTGCTAACGTGTAATATTTCATTGGGATTTCAGGCTGCATCGTGCACACAAAGATGTGAAAACTAATGAAGTGAGAGGGAAACGATGCATGGGTTTTAATTTTCTTTTTACAAACATAAATCTGAAAAGTGTGGGGTGCATTTGTATTCGCCCACCTTTTACTCTAAAATCCAGTACAAACCACTGGGCACAGAAGTCATAAATTTGTGCGTCTTCTTGTGGTTTCTTTTTAGGCAACTTTAATAAACAAAACAATTATAAAGACTAGAAGGGATGAAATTGTGGAAAAGTTTAAAGCAGAGACGTTGGATCTCAGCGTCTCACAGAGATGTTCAGATCTCTGCAGCATGTTTTCAGTCACTCCTGAGGCTTCACTCCTTCACTGGACAAAGAGGAATGTTTTGTACTTCCTCCTCCCAAGTTTTCAATTCCTGCCGTCCTTTTAATTTTTTTTTTTTTTTTTTTTTTTTTTGCCTTCTACGGAAACACAAAGTTGCAAAAGCCACTTAAAAGCCCAAGGACTCAAACTCTAGTACAAAAACAAGAAATGACATGACATTTCCTCAAAGCTTTGATTCAAATCATATCTATGTGCACTTCTTCTTAATTAAGGCCTGAAACAGTTCTGCTGTTTTGGCAAGAATTACGGAATTACTAAATCGAGTAGGGCCTGTATCAGATTGGACAAAGACAGAAAGGAGGACTGCAGCCTGATGGGAGAGGCAGAAAAAGACAAGACAGCAGGAGAGACTCGCATGGAGCCACAGACAGCTGATCCTGAAGGATTACACTCCTGTCTCCTCCTTCCTAACCTTTGTGTCCTCCCATCAGGGATGAATTAGTTATGGCAGCTGAGAACAATGCCGAGCTGCTGATGAACCATAAATTTCTCACAAATGCCATTTGAGCCTTTTAAGGGGGTGAAAGATGGTTTAAGGTTGGAAAACTCTGACAACATAAAGCAAGAGTGATTGCTGGTCAACTGTGCTTGAGCCTAAAGAGGTGCTTTATTCAATTCAATTCAATTCAATTCAATTCAATTCAAAAATAGTTTATTGATCCCAAAAGGAAATTAAATGTTGTTATTCTTTATCCCTACAGAAGCAGTTCAAACTATTGCGTTTGATCAGGAAACAGACAATTAAACTAAATGGATCATCTGCTAAGTGCCGTGTTGTTGTACGAGCATTAATCGGTCTAATTTTATCTGCTTAGAAGGAGATAATAAGAAAAGTAATGTTATTTATCCATATATACACACATTTCTTTCCCACTATCAAAATATATGTGTTGAACATATCAGACTCAGCTCCTAAGCAACGGATGGTCACCTTAAAAATATTTAAAACTAAGCATTATTTGAAAATTTAAAATGTATATATTTATGACTTGTTAGCCTAATAAACTAATATTATAAAATACAATTTTCATATGTTTACATTTGTGTACTTAATTGGATGAGATAAAAACTATGAGTAAATAAATCCAAGAGGGTTTCCTTTAGTCACGTTGCTTATTGAGAGACGTTGGTAAATCTAAAAAACTAGTTTGTCGAGCTTAGCTAAGTGCCTTCAGAGCAAGATTAACCCTCAGATAGGATGTGGGTGATGAAACATTTCCGACATTCATGTCGGTTCTGAATTTATAGCATTTAAAAGCATTTCGGGTCAGAGTTCTTGTTGTTCTTGTTCTTTTGTATGGAGTTCCACCTTTAACCTACATGAACATTACACAACATGGTTTAAAGTTGTTGCTTGACTGAAGCGGCAGTCACACAATTTATTACCTCACTGTGGATGTTAGAAAGTCTAAAAAAAAACGCTTGGGTCAAAAAGTGAAAAAAATAAAGCACATTTTGTCAAACATTCTGATGTTTCATAAAAAAAAATGTGGTTATCTAAAGTGTGAGAATATTAGGATGATGGGTGTAAAATATGAGCTTTGGGTAGCTAGCTATATATTTATCAAGCTATCTAGCTGGTTATGTAGCTAGCCATGTAGCTAGCCATATATCTATCAAGCTGTCTAGCTAGCTATGTAGCTAGCAATATATCTATCAAGCTATCTAGCTAGCTATGTTAGCTATATATCTATCAAACTGTCTAGCTAGCTATGTAACTAGCTATATAGCTATCAAGTTAAAGCTAGCCAGATATAAACTTTCTAGCTATATAGCAACAAGATAGTTTGATAGACGTAAATATTTCTGAGAAATTAAGTCATCTATGTATGTGTTTTTATTTATGTCTTGCTTTTATGTATTTATTTATGGCTATTGTCCTTTTTGGATGTGCTGTTCTTATTGTTGTTCTGCAGTTTTGCCCCTGCTTCCTAGACTAATTTCCCACACGGGAGACTAATAAATGATCTCATCTTATCTTATTTGTCACCATCCAGTCTGACAGTACGACACTGACAGCTATTCAAATTATTCGCAAGGTTCTCTCTGGAGATTAGATGTGCTGAAGATCACACCTGTAGATGACTTTTCTTGACAGTCATTATAGACACTAGTTCTTCCATTAACACACCCTTTCTGAGAGCTGTCAGCTGTAAGTGCTTCGCCTCTCCGGCCTCTGAGTCCATCTGGGGACTTCAAAGTGGGAAAAGAAGATTCTTTCAGATGAACAATTGAAAAAGAACACCAAAAATAAGAATGAGTCAATGTAAGAAAATGCCAAGTGGTGATTCAAAGGGATGCTACATGCTCGGTGAATGACGTGGAAGGGAGGATGAGAATAGATGGATGAAGAACATGAGAATGTTTTCATCATAATTAGATAATAGGCAATGTTTCAATGTTTGTTTAAGGATTTGATTGGGGTAATATCCAGCTTAGTCAACAAAAAGAACATCTGTGAGTAAAGTGTCAGTCTGACAGAAGAAGAGAGAAAATGAAATATGACTAACACCACTTCATAATAAGGTTCAGTGACTTCTCACAAAATTAATTACTATTTTTTATATATATATTAGGAACAACTTCCATTGGCTATTTCTCTGGTCAGTCTCAGTGTAACCCTTAGTGTTTCTTTTCATTCTTCATCTTAGTAAACCCAGAAAAGATGTGAATACAGGTTGAAGCAAAAAAACAAAAGATAAATGACACAGCAAACCAGATCAGAAGATTCAAAGCACCCAGACGGTAACGATGAAACAGAAGCAGAAGCACGGGGGGTCAGCACAAAGGTGCTGGTTAATTAGCCAGGCTCTCCAGTCCAGCCTAATTAGATGCAGTGATCCATCCAGCTCCTGTTAATGAACAGCTTGGCAGAGTGAAGGTGTGCAGGGTTTCCCTAAAGATTGTAGTGGAGCAAAGGTGGACGACGTGAACATCGTGAGTCATCCTTTATTTAGTTTACTTGTGTTATTGCCGTAAAAAGTTAAATAAGAAAAAAACTTCAGGGGGATTCTCAGTGCTATTGCAATCAATGAACATTTCCCCCCCCACACTTTTCAGTTCCCAGTCAAGGTTTTACACCAGCTGAATAACACAAGAGTCCATATTCAAGTCACTCTCAAACATCATCCTGCCTCTGACGTTTGTGTGTTGAAACACCCAGCTGAGGTCTGCGGGTCAAAACTTGACACTGTTTTGCCAAACATCAAATCCTGGTGGTGGTGTTGCTTTTTGCAGAAGCAACTTGTCTTGTTTTGTTTTATGTCCATACTTAATGACTTAATGGCTCTCTGACCACCTTGGGCTGAAAGTTCAAAGCTCTAGACACAGTTTATGGGTTTGTCCAAGTGGCCAAAATACTACTGGATGAATTAATTTAAAAAAAAAATTATATATATCAGATTGCCAAGCCAAGCATCAAATATGTGAAGGAGAATCAATTTTAATCAGTGCAGAGTTTCTCTCCATCATGTACAACCACAGTTTTCAAAATATGCTGGTGAAGTAATAAAAGTGGTGTTGAGTATTTTTCCTAGCATGAGTATCAAGTTTGAAATGTTATCTTTATCTTCTTTATCTATTGTGACACTGGTGAAATTTTTCAATACCTCCCAGGAAGAAGCAGGACTTGAGTTGAAGACAAAACAAGATGCTACAGTCTCAGATTAGTAAAAAGGTCACTCATTACACACAAGCACTGAACAAGCATAACATTTCAACTTGTTCTTATTCTTCATTTTTATTTGCAGGTATAAAAAAAAAAACATAAAATAAATAAGACAGCCGTGAACACTTCAGGCAATACATTCAAACAGAACCTGGTGTGAAATGTGCAGCCAAACAAGAGAAGGGGGCGAGCGCGAAATGAGACACTCTGATTAATTTCCATTAATCTCGGTCATATTTTCTTATTTCCTTGTCTCCTTCATACGGGACTGGAAAATAAATTGCCACGCTGATTACCGGGGGTGGAAATGTTAACAATCGGCATCGGATGATTATTGACCAACACTAGGCGACACTTTCATCCCGTGCTCGCTCGATACCTCGCTCTCTGCTCTCCTCTCTCTTTTACCCGTCATCCCTCACCAGGAGGGTGACATTTGAATTGGAGGTGGCAGGAAGCTCCTCCCTTCACCAGATTCTGAGTCACCCTGTCTTGCGGTTTAAATGAGAAACTGCAGAACAAAGCACCTCTTCATGTGAGCCGTCTAAAAGTTGACAGTTGACACCAGAAATGATGTTTACGATGTAGAAATTTGGCTCCTGAAAATCTGAAAATGCAATAAAGGTTTTTTTTTTTTTTGACTGAGCTCTTCGCAGAAACCCTCTGCACACCAATGAAATTGATAAATGAATACCATAAGAGCCTTTGTGCAGTGCAGTGTTGGTTTAGGAGTTCAAGCAGCACTTTTATAAATGTAAAAAAAGAAGAACATTCAACCATTCATTTTATTTAATTTTACTCCATTTAAAAGTCAAACTTGATCATTTGAAAACAATAAACTCGACCAAAACAGTCGCATGGTTTTGTATACACTTTACTGGTGTCAGTTTCCAAAGGAAGAAACAAATTAAGCTATTGATTTACGCTGTCATGCTTTTGATGGGATCTTTTAGTATCTAATAGTTCAATCAATGCCAAGTCAAATCTACTTAATGTTGACAGGGAGCTGATACTTTAGTACCTTAGAAATTTGGCAAATTAAACTTTTCCTTTTGCATTAATCATGAACATACATTTAGTTTATCTACTAGCCTAACTTTGTGTTTGAGGATTTTCAACAAAGGATAAACATAAACAAAGGATACAAAATAACTATTGCTCCAAATACAATACAAACAGCGATCCTTGCCATTGACTTCCTATGCATTTCCAACTGAGTCTCATCTCGCTTCACAGCTCAGTGTGGGCTTTCTCCCATTCACTTGGATTCCTCTGGTAGAATTTCAACCAGGCCAATCAGTGAAAAGAAGGAGAAGTTGTGAACAATGATGTCAATTTTCTGTGCTTTTTTAAAAAAAATAATTGTGGTCTGCTTGCATTTTTAGCAAAGGCAGCACAGGAAGTGAACGAAGCCATTCAATCCGTGTTGACCAAATATTGAATTAACATCAACAGCCGCTTCATTTATGGCACTTCTCTCTTCAGAGGGGAGGACGGTTGTTTACAGCACAGGCAATTTTCCGGTCAGCTTCCCAGCGACGACTGGGGCATTACACACGGCAATGGCCAAACGTTAGCAGTTGGGTAAAATTTAAAACCTCGGCATCTTCCACGTTGCCAGAAAAGCAAAACATAGAAGACAGGGTTGGTTTTTACCAAGCTAACATACAATATATTGTGCATTACATCAAAAAGTCAACTTTAGACTTTACTAGGTGGATCCTGGTTTCAAATTACTCCTGTGAAGTAGACATGCTCCTGGTATTAAATTTAAGGACCAGCAAATGTGTTAAGTGGCTAACTAAACAGCTACTTGGAGGATTGAAATATGCCTCTGGATCTGTTATGTAACGTCCCTTCTCAGCAAAAAGGATTAGTCTTCTCCTTGACAAAGAGATATCCAAAGCCAATTAGCACCCCGTATGGAGACCCACGACACCATCGGCAATGCACAGACACACTGAGGCATATAATCAATTTGATCACCGGTTACCCAAACATCTACAGCTGTGGAGAATGCCAGAACAGTTAGAGAATAACAAGACATCTTTTTCTCTTGTCTTTCTATTTTCCCTCAATCCTCATGTGTGATATCCTTGTTAAAAGTTATTTAATACAGTATTTGCACAAAAAACTTCATCTAAAACACAGTTTTTATTCCAAATACACTACAGAGTAACCCATTCTCCACATTACCGATCATGTGAACAAATGTAAACCCTTTGACTTCAACCGTACAAATCTACCAAATCTACATTATTAATATTTTGAATGGGTTTTAAAGTTTGTGGTATCTGTTTAAAAATCCTTAAACAACCTTTAGAGCTAATGGAGACTAAAGATCATTGCACCTGTTATAGACCCGGGATACAATTTTAGAACTGACATTGAGTGGTGAACATTGTGGGAAAGATTTAGAAGACAACAATACGGAGCGATCATTCACCCAGATGTGTGCGGTTAGGCTTGGCAAGCGTACTATTTTTAGCATATAAATCACCAGTGTTGGCCTTTCGCTAAGCCGCTGAGTGCTTGAGGGGTGGTACGGGGTGGGGATAGGTTGCCAACGCGATTCACAGGGTTTACCTTGCGGATCTGTTAACATATCTGTCTGCTACCGGCGCTGCACCCTCGCTGACTTTCTGATAGGCTTTAAATGAATAACGCCTACAACACTGTGATGCTAGCTTACCAAAGCACTCAATGGGTTTCCTGTGTTTTATTAGAGAAAAGTTTCAAAATTCATCACTTTATGCGGGTAAACTTCAAATCCATATCAACAAGTTCGACAAACAGCTAAAAGTGACTTTGCCTTGAGTTTAAACCTCATTGGATCCTCATTTCAGAGCATTGTGGGAAGTCTGAGGATACATTTCAAATGATTAAACTTCGAATCCGTTTTCAGTGAAGTAGGCAGAAGATAATGGAAGAAATTATTCAAAACACCTTAGAGTGAGCAATACATTACATTAAACACAAAGCATTGTTTTTGTTTTAGAAAACAGAAAATCAAACACTAATAATAACAAAAATCAATATCTGTTCAAACAAATACTTGTTTAGCTTTTTCCTGTTTGTTCCAAACAATTTCCAAAACCTGCTAGGACTAGAAGTCTTCAAGATATTTTGAATCATAATCACCACAACATCGGTACGTGTAAAATCAAAGGCACCAAGAACTGCTTGGATGCAATATTATGCTCTCCTGTATTTTGAGCGACATGACGTCGACTTTGCCTGTCTGGAATATATTTGGCCTTTTGAAATGACTTTCCCCGTCTCTGACACCCACACCTGGTACAGATTTTAGTGACAGAGACGCTGCAGTTTGAGCGGCGGAGACACTGTGATGACTGAAAGAATGAAAAGGAGTGACGAAAATGTGGCTTATCTGCAATAGATGCCATCTCTGAAATATTAATCAATAATATTGTAGCTGCACATTGATCCTGTGGTCCTGCTGTCATCAATTTCTGCCATTTATTGGTCGTCTCCATCTGAGCTACAGCTTCAAACTGAACCTGATGTGGACGACACACTTGCTTCTGTATCCAACAAAGAAAGTTGTGAAAGTTTTACTAAATTTTCAAAGGCCAAAGTGATCTTGAAAGTAGAAGTGTCACTTCCGATACGATACCGATATTGCATCTTTGAGTATTGGCCGATACCGATGCTGGTACTGATATTGACCCGATACGATATAAGAACAACTCGTACAAACTTTTATTACTCATTTTGTAGTTTTTAAGGCTTGATAAAGTGATATTTCTCAGAGAAAAATAGTCAACAACAGATATGAGAACAACTGACCCATTTATAATTAACACATGGGTCAGTGTGTGTGGGATACAAATGCTGATGCACAGAAATTCTGGAGCGGACAAAATGCTGGAGCGGAGTGCTTTTATCTGCGTATTTATATCAGAGATTTTAGATGCAGGTTGATATAATCCGATACTTGTCTTCTTGTCTGATGTTGAGCCGATTTACCAGATCGGGACAGAAATACTTAAAAATAAAAGTAATTCCAGTTGAGTAAAGCAAATAAGGTGTTTTGGATGCTGTAACGTTGCATAGGCACACAAAAGCAACGCAAGTACCATAGATGAATATGTTAAAATATGAAATTTTAAACTTGACAAACTGATGACACATACAACATTTTTCCTTGACGTCCCACTTATGACTGTCCTAAAGCCTTTTGTTGAATACAATGTTTGACACATTGTATTTTTGTCATATGCAAAAAAGAGAAAAGATTTAAACTATTGGAAAATTAAATTGTTTTGTGGAGGACCACAACTGTGTTTATATTATTCAGCTAATTGTAAAATTCATGTCAAATTGTCTTCAGCAAAAGATCTGAAGGAGGCAAAATCTGAGACTCGCTGAAATCCTGAAAGGATTAGGAGCCTGTGGACAAACTTCCCCTCCTCTTCACTTCTCACAGCTGGAGAAAGCTGAGCTCCAAGCTGATGAGGCGCTTCCCTGTCCGACGGCCATATTGTTAATTTGCAGACGCTGGCTCATTAGCAGAAACACGCATACATGCTGTGCATGGCATCGTCAAGGTCAGAGGAGGGCAGGAGGAGCTGTCACAGCTGTCACCCTGGCTGGAGGGTGAAGCCACTGTTTACCAGCGCCGATGCCAAGGTTTCCTCCGTTTGGTCGGGCTACCGACTCCGGAGACAAGAATTAATTGGCTCATCAGACACGGGCCATCTGGCAGGTACTTAATAATGAAAATACCTTCACAACCTGTTCCAAAAGTCAAATCCAATTGTCAACACCTTGGCAGCACTGTTCCTCCTGCGATAAGTTAAGAGCTTAGTGGGTCAGCTCTGTGATCCACAGCGCTTACTCTGTGGTTGGGTGTGCAGAGAATTTAATACGTTTTTGTGTCCGAAATCAAATCAGTCCCATCTCAACAAATCACCAACATTATAGATTGATATCAATAGTTGATACATTTGATTGAATATTCAACCATTTCACTGAACTCGGATCCAGAACCGCATAGGATTCTGGGGGATGTAGGCAGAGAACAGGACTGAGACGCTCACATTTAGCTAAGTGAGGTGGGTGGCATCAACTAACTCACTTGCTCTTTGGTTACCTAGCAACAACTGTGTGGGATGAAAACTGTGAATAAAACGGTTGGTAATATTTCACATATTTAAGACAAAAAACTAATCAATAATAATCAATATTGGTTGATAGGAAACGCTTACATCACGTTACGTTTTTCAGTTATATAGTCGAGCCCTAATTAATGATAAATATAATTTTCAATAGATTTAAATAAAGTAGATTTTTTAGTTTTTTGTTTTTTTAGAAAGAAATCTATATTGTGATTTCCACAACCGACCTGAAATATAGACATAAAAGGTCTTGTTTGAGCTTGCTTATTTTCTGAATTTTCATCCATCGTCTTGGCTCTCTGTTTGCAACATAAAGATAATGTTTCTCTTAGGAAATGTATCCTGTTTTATTTTTTACGTAACACAACCTTCAACATAAATGCAAGCAATTAGAGCCAACATTTTCATTTCATCACTGGCATTTCTAGATTTCATTTAATGAGGCTATATGACAACTCACAGCGATAACACCCAGTGAGTTGGTGTCATGTCAAGTCACGTTGCCATGCTGTGAGAAAAAGATTAAACAAGGAAGGATTGGACACGAAATTATCCGGCAAAAGATAATAACAAGCTCATCTAGTTATCGGTACGGTAGTTTGGTGACAGTGTTTATGATGGTGGTTGTGTGATGCAAAATTGACATTTACATGTTCCACAAAGTTCAAATAAGTGGTATTCATTTATTTTTAATTCTAAAATATTACTGATTATCAAAGGTAACTCTTTAGACTTCTCAATATTTTCCTATCCTACATACAAACAAGAACAGAGGATGTTGGTCTAGAGCTGCAGAAGGAGCAGCAGAGAGTCGGTTTGACCCATCTGTAACTTGCATCGCTCTATTTCTGGCAAGAAGCTTCAAAGCTCCAGCTTGTTCTGCTTTAGACTTCCCTACACATGCAGTCAGGTTTACACGTTTAACACCGTTTATGACTGGGAGTGGGCAATGTGGCCTCAACGCTTCATCACGGTGTTTTGTGGTAGTATTGTGATAACGACAAAAGTGGCGATAAGAATGCGGTACGTCTATGTTAGGTAACTATCACATTGATTATACATCAATAGAAATTGATGTATAATCAAATGTGTGTCACAGCAATTATGGCCCCACAAACACAAATACCGCTCTTGAAAAACTTTCCCACGTGTAACACGCCTCTTTCTGACACCAGTCATGTAAAGAAGTGAGATTTGCATCACTCAGCTGCACACGGTAACTGTGTTTTCAAAGTTGTTGGTGTTTATTGATGCTTTTATTAAACAAACAGTGGATGAAATAGTAAAACTTCCAATCTTGATAACAGGGACAGATACGGGGGGAATTAAACATGACAACAATAAATCAAAATTCTTATCACAGCGAGAAATTTATTGCGATATATGATAAACGATATGATAAAAGTCCACCACTACTGCCCAGGTTAAAGCTGCCAAAATCAAAGTGTAAAGATACAGAGTCCATGATCTGAACAGAGCTACTCCCAACATACGAAAGAACAAACTGATGTATAATCAATGCATGTTTATTGTGGAACTATGATCTGCTTTATCTTACACTAAAGAAGCACTTTATTTATTTGATCTAAAGTATTAAGATTTTTTCTGTGCATTTTTCTGCCAAACTGGTTCCACTGCCAAACAGGTGGTAACGCTACCTTGGCTCCGGTTTCAGCTTTGGCTCATTCCCAATCACAGCTCTGGTGCTGGGAAGCTAATGTCACATGAATTCCTCACAAGAAAGTAGTTCTGCTTCAAATGTTTCAGGACGGGATCAACGGCAGAAACAAGACAGAAGACAGAGATACATAGAGAGGCAAAAACTACAAGGTTAAATGTTTGATCTTCTGAAAAGAAAAGAAGAGTCTTAAGGTGAACTGAGTGTTTATATGTTCATACATGGACTAGTTGACTCAATAAACTCTGCATGAGAAATATTTCATCCTGACATGGTAGATTTCAGCGCCTTCACATGCTGTTTGCGACTTCGAATCGAAACATGGAGCTGGTGAGGAATGTGACTTCGACGCGATCGAGCACAAAAGATGAACAGTGGATGTTTGATTAGGAAAAACCCCCACAACCACATTGACACGGACAGTTGACTCCGAGTCCAGAGGAATATAAACTCCCCAGAGTGAAGGACGTTATTAAAAAAAATATACTTAAAAGTCTGGCAGGACTGGACACTAGATATTTGTTATTATGAGATCTCAGAGGGAGTGATGGAATGCATGCAAGTAGGCTTCAGGGCATAAATTGTGTGTGACTTTAATGTACTACAAATAAGTTTGTTGGTATGACAGAGAGTGTATTTATATGCTGCAGGGTGGAAAAAAAGGCGGAAATGCATTCTAATTAAGAGTGTTTTGTCTGTCTGAGGTTCAAGACACGAGTTCAGTACTGAACTGTTTACTCAGGAGAGTTTAGTGATTTTCTCACTAGAGTTTCGTGAATTAAAAATATGCAATGGAATTTCAGACTTTATTCACCTTCAGATGACAACCCATCCTCTGACTTGATGTAGTTAAGCGACTTGTTTTATGGAAGACTGCATTTGAAAGAAATTTTCCCCTTTGAAATAAACAGGAGTTGCAAAATTACATTCACTGTATGCACCCTCAATACGTGCAACATATTTACAATAGTTGTATTTTTCAACTTGTTAGGACCATCATTCTTATATGAAAACATCGCAGCATCACAAGACTCATTATATTGTTTTTATTCAAACCAACTTACGTCACGTTTTAAGTCACAATAGCAGTTTTTACATCCATTTTCGAAGGGTTGGCACCACAGTCGTCCCGGTCTTCTTGCTTCTGCTTGTAACCTGATCAATCTCTCTCAAAAGCGTCCCATAACATTATTATCTATTTGTGTTGTGTTGGTTACATGAGATAATAGCTCTGTTTGGACGGTGATGCACACAGAAACTTTGTAGGGTAACACTTTATTTGACAGGGTGTGCCGAAGCCTGACATGACACTGTCAAACATATAACACCTGTTATGAACATGAAGGAGTCTTTATTAAGTGTTTATGACTGTTGTCATGAAGTGCCATTCAGTAAATAATGACACTTTTAATGCGAAGTTGTATTAAAACTTGTATTAAAAGTCCTTTACAATTGTCAACTTGCAGCCCATCCCAGAGTAATCCCACCCATCCTCTGTCCTCCACCATTATTAACACAGGCAGCAGGAATCCGTAATGCACACAGACACTTGCACCTCTCCACCCCTCCTTCCAGCAAAGCCAGGACCAAACCCCTTTTTAGCAAGCAGCGTCACACACCATTAGCATAAAGACTGAGGATCTGCTCGTTAAGACCCGAGAGGGTATAAATATCATCAGCACCGAGCCCAGGGGACCCAACCATCACATCAGTCATCACTCAAAACTGTTAATACTGCAAGCAATGGCGTAGCTGTGAAGAAACCTGTGTCTCCTCTATTTATGGTAAGATAATTGGCTCATATGTGTCCAAATAAACAATGTGTTAATCATAGTTAGCTAAATTAAAAAAAAATTAAAAAAAACCTCTTTAAATCTCATTTTTGTGGTTTTAGCAAATAAAAAAAAATATTGAACTATATGCTGTGCCAAACTCGGCCACAGAAGTGCATGACTTTTAGCCAGGTGACGGCTCCGGTTGGTCAATGAGTATAACATCCTGTTACAGTTTGACATGTGGAGATAATCATTTAAGGCACTTAGAGTAGCAAATTACACTGAGTAGTTTTAATGACTGTGTGATAGACGCCACAGCAGATGGCAGATGTTAATGTGAGCAATCGTATGCAGGCTGAGATGTTCTCTGCGGCTGTGGAGTCCGCTGCATTCAGTTTTTGTTTTTTGTTTTTTTCCCCCTCCTCATATCAACTGGTGTTTTGCATAATGGCTGAGGAAATGACTTCCTCCTCTTGGATTGCTTATCCTTAGTCCGGCAATAGTGGGCTTTTGGGTTTTATTGCCTTTGCAGCAGCAACCACAACGGAAACAAATCTATACGAGACATGCAAAGACACGTTGTAGCTGCTGGTCTGTAGGGAGGACTGATGATGACTTTATTATGATCTATACTGTAGTGCAAGATATAAATCTGATCGTTATTTTTGTCACTTTAGCTATCATGATCGATATGGCTCTTTGTGTATTTCACTCTTTTTTTCTTAATTTTGTTTCAGTTTTGTTCTTAGACGCTTTTCTTCCCGAAGCAACACACCTCTTAATAAAAAATCATAAAACATATCTTGGATGACATTGTTGATGTAATACATTTTAAATGGAGGTGGGAAAATATTATAAGACAATTGTTTCACAGTAAATGCAAAAGCCCTCCAAAGAATATTTTGGAACAAATGTTTATGTTAATGTAATTTTCCAACTTGCATAAAGTGATATTGACGTTTAAGGCTAAGCAGTCCTAAACTAACAAACATATTTTAAGCCAAAAGGTAAGCACGCTTCCTAATGATAGGATTAGTTGGGAACATTGGTAATATTGTAGCTTTTATCAATCAATTATTCTTCAAAAACAACCCCATGGCGCATGTCCTGGTTTTATGGAGCTCTCTGCTTTACAAGAGAAAAAGAGTCGAGCAGCAGGATAACAAACACTGACGACTACAACTGACTTGTAAATGCATTAACCGGAACAGCATTTGATTCAGATGTTATGCATCAAAACCAATAATAAGATTTAAAAGGCCTGCATACAGTGAGACAGACGTGATCCCAGTTTAACACTTCCTTAGCGCAGCTTATCCCATACTTAGGTTTAGAAAATCGTTTCCTAATCTAATTCAGTTCTGCAAACACTTTTCAGACAATAATTACCACTCATTTTCTCTGCATTTGTACTTTTTTCACCAATACTGAGCCTGGGAGCTCAAAACATCCTCCTTTCTCATTTGAGCTTGCCTGAGTCGATAACCACATCCTACCTTTTAGACCATGTTTTGACGACTTGAAAGGCCAGAACGAGTATTAAAAAAAAATCTCAGTTTCCATGTTCTATCAGGAAATTTAATCTCCTCAGAGTCTAAGACATGAATTTAATGAACCTCTTTCCTATCGGATAAGAAGTCACTGTTAGGTATAAGGAGGAAGAAAAAAAAAAGGAAGAAAATTCTGCAAATTTGATAACACACTGACGGGTATGAATATGAATCAGCAGCTTCATTTCTTGCCTGACCGACTGAAAATGATCTCACCTTCCCATTTGTCTCTCTTCACTCTTCCTTTCCTGGATAAACTGTGTCTTGCTTGGTGCTAACTCGCTACTTCACACTGGCACACTGGCTCCCACACACACAATATAAAACTTACTTTGATTGTTTATGCAGCACCTAAGATTTGGTCTTACAGTCTTTTCAGGAAAACTCTTGGTAGAAATTGCTTTCACAGCCTCCTTACAGTTGGTGATCAGGCAGGTCAAATATGACCAGCTCAACAAACTGTAAGTAACATCCAAGCAGTGTTTTATAAATACCCAACAATGGGGATTGAAGTGGGTGATCTATGGCAGCGACTGCAGCTCCGTGAAAGAGGCCAAATTTCATTAGATACACTACAGATTTAGAGCATACAGTATGCTCTCGTTTCCTCTGCCACAAGTAGCTCTCTTACATGCACTTGCACCAATCCCTGCTCGCTGACATCATCCTGTCTGGCATGTATCACTGTGTATTTCTTATGGTCGTGTGTATTCAAAAGCATGTTGAATATACAATAACTTTATTCGACTAAAAACAGTAAAACCTGGCAGGGCTCTGAGAAACATGCTGCCACTTCCACAGGCTGAACGCACAGCTCTGTGCACATCAAAATGCAGGCTCGAGTTTCTTTGAAACGGTGTTTCCTTGGAAGCAGCGCCGGTGCCAAAGCTTGCATAAGGGTGTGTGCTGAAAGCATGTGTTACTGGCATCTAATTCTGTATGGAGTAGGAGGCTCACTTAAGCTTCTATGTTACATCAACATTATAGCAACCTGCCCAATATTGACTAGGGACCCGGTTTTACAGCCAGAGCAGCTCTAACCAGTCCAGGCCTGGATCAAGAACAGGCAGAAGTGTCTGGATGGGGGGATACACACAACCGTGGCACACAGCCCACCTGGAAACATGGGTCAAGGAAATCAGATAAATACGATAGATGGCTAGATATAGATTACAGATGTGAAAAATCCCTACTAAGTGTTTGACATGGCAATGACTATCTTGTATCATCTGGAATTATCTTTCCCATTGTTTCGTTTCCCATTCTTCTTTGTTTTCCCATTAAAAAAAACAAAAAAAAACTTTCTGCACTTAGCCGTGTCTGCCTTCCTGGATTGAGTGATTAATTTTCTTCCTTTGCCTTAGAAAGTGCTGCTGCAATGCCTGTCCAGGGTGTACCCCGCCTCCTGTCCAATGATCGCTGGAGACCTTGCGAGTATAAGCGCGTATAGATGGACGGACGGACGGACGGATGGATGGTACTGCTGGCTCAGCAAATGTCAGTTACCTTGAAAGTATCCCTGGCTCACTCACACCTGTGTTTATATTATTTAACGGAGCTACTGGTTGCCCTCAAGTCTGTGTACTCTTCATGCCAATGGGAAATACTCGTTGCCAAGTAATTCTGATTTTAGCTATGTCTCTTTTGCAGATGGAGTCACTGGTAAAAGAAGCGCTACCTTCAACTTTGTGTATTCTTTGCACTTCCTGGGCAACGTTGGCTCAGGAGGAGGGAATTTGTCCTGTAGCTGGTGGGTTGCCAGTTCAAACTCCATCTGTCTCAGTCGTTGTGTCTTTGAATGAGACAATTTTTTAATTTTTAATTTTTTTTTTTATGCTCATAGAAAGGACTCCTGGCTTATTCGCCAGTGTCTTTTTCCTGGACGAGACGGTTTTTGGAAGAGGCCATTCATGCTACACCTTTGCATATTCTTTTCCTGGTTCAGGTGTACACCTGTGTTTTGTCCAATGAGCACTGGAGATAGTCACCTCCACACTCCTCTGCAAACCTGCATGGACAAGCGGATATAAACAATGGATAGATGGATCGTCCCTTAGCCGAGCTTGTTTGCTTGTTAGCTTTGTTTTTCCATTCCTTTTGAGAGGACCATTGGGTCAGTCACCCTGGGTTTAAGTACATCTCTGTCCTGGATAGAGTCAGGGTAATTAGCTATTGCTGTCATTACCTCTGCATACCATCTGTATTTCTTTTCAATGTAAAGTACTTTCAGCACAGTGCTTCTAGGTTTGGATGTGTCTCTTATTTCTACCTTTAATGTTGTAAACCATGTATGTTTTTCTCTACAGCAGAGGGAATTCTTGGCTCTGTGCTTCAGTGTTTAGCCGTCTCTCCTGGTCCAAACAATTTAATAATAAATTCCCGCCATTACTTTTCTATTTTATCTTTATTTCTATTTCACACAGAAATCCCTTTTGCCTCATTGTGTTATAGTACATATAATAACTAACAGTGTAGAGTGAAATGATTTGGGATCTTCTGGATTGTCATTTACCATTAAATTTTTCAGTGTTTACAATCTGCCCATTTGTTTTGTCTGTCCCTTAACATTGTATTTGTTGCAAACTGCCACAATATAAATGAAATGACCCGAATCACTAGACGTGGTGGACCAACAGACAGACAATCCGATTTATAGTGTTATTCATCCAATTCTCAACAAAAGCCAACTTGAAGAACTTTCAAGAAAAGACTCAGATCTCTGCCCACTTAAATATATTCTCATAAAAAAGGTCACTGCAATTCAAGCTTTAGTTTGGGAGATGAAACAACAATCTCCAGTCTTGGCTTCAATGTTGACTTGATGATAAAAGGGCAGACTTTAAAAACAGAACTGAACAGGCCAGTCTAAAAGAGAGGGCCAGCACCCTAGCTGGAAGGTAAATTGACTAAACATACAGATGAAAGGCTCCATTGCCTGTGACAATCCAAGATGCCTGTGGCAAAGATGATGCAATTTAGCACCACTCCAGTTTAATCTTGTTTTCAATTTTCGGGCAGAATCTTTGTAATGAGACTTTGTGTGTCCCGAGCTTTGAGAGCAGAATACCGCTCCCTGCAGATGTGCTGTCAGTGAAGAGCCTCCCACGTGATTTGCACTTTTAAATATTGCTTCACTTTTTTCTGGAGGCGAAACGAGTTCTTGTCATTAAACATGAGCGCTCTCACGTTAAGTACATGGTAGCCTTTTCAATGCGTCTCTGTAAATGTGTCGTTTCAGAGTCGAACTTTTAAATAACGGTCCGTCACATTCAAGCTCTTTCAGAGTCAACTCAGAAAATGCATTGAATCTTAGCTCCATTTTCAATGGATTTACTTACAAATATATGAAAATGATTGCAGTAAGCGATCAAAGTTTTGATTCTTGGACTTCACCCAAAAAGCGTTGTTTTTAATATTTTGTCTTGCCATTGCAAAACTTATAACTTCTCAGGTTTAGGCTAAATAAATGCTTATTTAGTATCACACTTTAATAATTTCTAAAAGATAACACTAATTTACATTTGACATTTAGGATGTAAATGGTCTGAAAAACACAGTGATTTTTTGTTGTTTTATTATGTTACAAGAGTTATAAATTAAAGATCTCTAATGCTTGATTCTGAACTGAAGTTACATTTTGTGTATTTTCCAGGAACGTAGAGCCATTTTATAGCACAATCACAAAACTATGTTACCTTCAGTTGTGATAAAAATGCTGTATATAAAAATTTGACTTTTTAGAATTTTAGCGCTTTAAATTTGGGCTTCTGTCTCTTTAAGAAACTCTTGTTCTTTCTGAACCTCCGCCTTCAGGAAGTCATCACAACATGGCTCCTCTATTAACCCTTTAACAACGTTTTTACCAGTGTTGCACAGTTAAAAACGCAACACTGACATAACGAGCTCAACAGCTGCGCAGTTCCACCAGATGTTTGCTAATTGGTGCTGGCTAGTCTGTAGGAGCCAAGTGGGGGAGTTACATTCCAGGTATGTTTTGATGAGGGAATAACATTATAACTTGATGTAAAGCTCAAGAAAGTACATTTTATATAAGACTTCCACACTGAAACATGTTCTCCTAATTGTGCACTGAGAAAATAACTAAGTGGCTCACCCACTATTTTCAATCCCCACCTGCACATTTTGATAATCTTTAAGTAGTTTCCCTTCTTTTTGATGGAGAGCAAAGGGATGATGTGAATCTTAACACCATGAATAATTACCCACAGCAGGCCTGAAAGTAGATCTGTTTCTCTGACATTATTTAGTTACTGTCACACAAACGCTGTCGTCTCTAATTTGGTGTGTTCTGATGCGTTATATTTGGTTTTGAGGTCAATCTTTCTAAACATAACCAGTTCATGCCAAAGTCTGCTGAAAGCTAGGTTAACATTACATCAGCGGTTCCACTGATGTTCCATCTGACTATTGATGACATATCAGCTTCTTGAATGAACATTGCAGCGTTTTACCATTCGTGACGTCAAATTGAAAACTAAGTGGTTGCACGACACAAACCAACTTTTGAGGTACACAAATAATAGAATACAATGGAACAAAACAATGGGGAATGTAACTTGAATAAAATTCAACAAACAGGAAAACCATGAAGGTGTCTCCACTGTTCAGTCTCCATTTTCTGTCCATTTGTTATTGGTTTGTTTTGGATGATGGTTCACCCTCGGGTCAGCTCTGTCCGTTTCCAAGGAAATGCGCTGCTGCTTAACTGTATTACTCTGTCACAACTATCTGTGCACTGAAACAGGCCCAAGGGGCTAAGAGGTGATTGTTTGAGCATACGTGTGTATACTGGTGTGAGAGTGTGTGTCGGTGTGTGTGTGTGTGTGTGTGCGCAAGAAGAAAGGAAATCAGTGCAAACAGACTAGCAGATTGCCTCGGGTCAAATGTGCTGTACTGGTTAAGTGGACATCAATGATGCAATAGCCACACACCCACACAAACGCAGGCACATCGTACCTCTCAGGTTCATCTGCCGTGCCCCGGCGGTGAAACCAAGAGCTCTTTAATTATTGATGGCGCTCTTCCGTAAAGCACTGATCTTACATGAGCTGCAGGCTAACGTTATACCCAGCAGCCAAACAAAACATTTAGCCAAACTGTGATGATCTCCAACCAGCAAGGATACCTCTACCCACCAACCTCTAGGTACGTTACAGCAGAAGTGGTATTGTAGATCAACCGATGTTGGTTTGAACCCAAGTAAACTGATGGGTTTGGTTCAGAAGCTCAAAGACAGGAAGTCTTTGAGCTTCTGAAATGCATTTTTCCTCAGAGTCTTTGAGCTTCTGAAATGCATTTTTCCTCAGAGCTGCTGGGACAACAGCTCTGAAGAGCTGTTGTCCCAAAAAAATGCAGAAAAATGCATTTTTCTGAGGAAAAATGCATTTCTGCCCCGTCAAGCCAAAGTTAGCTTCTGCTGAAGAGACCTGCGACCGCTCGACGCGCTCCGTTTCTTATAGTAGAGGGAGTTATAAAACACAAAAATGAGTCATAAGATGCACATAGCCGAGATGCAGCAGATTCAGAAGACATTATCTGGCTGAAGGAGTTATTGGTTTTCTGCTCTGCTTTAAGCCTTGTAATATGTGTGGCTGCCCTTGGCAACGGCAACTCAGCTGCAACTGCGCAAAAAAAAAAAAAAACGCATAAAAACAACAATCGGACAGTTTAGTAGTGAAAGGAGTGTACTTTTAAAAGTGGATGGATTTGATTTGTAGCAGTTGTGAAAGAAAATGGACTGAAACAGAATTGAGTTTTGTCTGAAAACGGGCACGAGGGCAGCAAGGATCTCTTACACACACATATCAGACAAGTTACTGAACAATGTCCCCCGAAAACATTAAACCTGATTTCTCAGTGGATCATGGAGCACCTCGCTCAAGCTACCTTATGCTTCTGGAGACTCCGTACAATCTGTGGGGCACTCTATTTAGAGAGTCTGGGTTGACGATCCCTACTGACACACTGACATATATCCAGTTACAGAGGCCAGGCTCTGAGTGCCCAGCAAGAGGCCAGGTATGCAAATGGAGTTTCACACTTAAAGAGCTGACAAGCAAACGACAGATGGCAAATAACTGCTCCTACAGGGAACCAAGAAGAAATGGTGGGAAGCTTCACTGTGAGTGTCCTAGATGAGTTTAAGAGCTTACGGGGCATCTTACTTATTGTCGTGGCTGTAAAAAATGTCCTTTGTACTATTCATACAGTGGCTTACCCATTGAAACTTTTCACAATTTATGACAAGTATCATTAAAACTTAAAGATGGCAGCATCTCTTTTGGTGAAACTGATATAATTATGGAGAAAAAATGGTTTTCACATCAGTAAATGTGTACATTTTGTTAGTTAGGAATTCCAGCGCAATTGCGTCTATTAAGAAATAAGGAGAACTAGTTTGCAAGATGCACATTTATGCACAACAGAACCACTGGGGTTATAACTCCCATGTTCCCTGAGGAGCTTTTTTCTAATCTATTAACGTCTGGGAGTCATGAAGTTGTAAGATGGACTGCAGTTCAGGATGAAGAGAAGTAAAGGTCTGAATTCAGCTTCCCTCACTAAATGTCAAAATGTCCAGAGGGCATTTGACAATGCCTCCAATCTGCTCACCAGGAAGGGAGCGCATGAGTGACTGGAAGTGTAAAAGCGCTTTTATATAAGTGGCAAAGCGTCTACACTTTTATACAGGATGCCAAAGAAGTGGAAAGAAGGCAAAAAAGGTTCAGATTAAGAATGTCTTCAGTGGCACTGACCACAAAAAGCATCAACAGAATAGGGTTTAAGTTTGGCTTTTCTGGGTTTGTAAAGTGTCTCCTTGAGATATTTCAGTACCGCTTGACTCAGGTGGTGCCTTACATGACGGGACAGGAACACTGACGCCGAATTAACCTTATTAACCACCTGCAGCTCTTCTGATCGCACCGGGACTTTTGCTAGTCTTACCCTAGAACTCTTTCTTCGGAAAGGCGCGAACACCGAAAAAGGTTTCTCTCCTGAGAGAGCCCAAAATGACACACAACCCCAATTTCCTTTTCCACAAATTTGTTTGTGATTAAATTATCCTCAAACCATCTAGACGCCGCGCCAACACTTTTCAGCTCTAATTGCGAGGGAAATAATGCCAATTAGTTAAGTAAGATTCAGCTTTCCTTCATCCCTCAATAGACTGCGACATTTTTTTATACGAGGACGAACGAGAAAGGCTGGTAAACAGCAACAGAGGGCTGAATGTTAGAAATGCATTCTGGCGCCATTTCATATGTGCTGAGGTCTAATGACATAAATGGCAGCAAACAAATAGGAGGGAACAGCTGGTACTTTGGTACTTACGTCTGTGTCGGGCCCCTTATCTGCCCCCGGGCAGGAGAACGTGACCAATTCATGGCACCTCTTGTGGACCACAAAACAGCAAACTGCAGGGCAAGAAAACAGGACATAGTCAGGAAAGAGATTCAGAGCAGCAAACATTGGAGAAAGACACAACAAAAAGATGTAAAAAGCCCTAACGTCTAGTGTTTGTAAATGATGCATTGAGATACACCAAAACAAAGTAGGAGACCTAAAAAAAAGGGTCACTTTACATATTTTTGAAATGGCCAGTCATCCCTCCACGTTTGCTCATCTTCTTGTGCAAACTTTACACAAACTCAAATATTAAAGTCCCAGACCCACTTAAGAAACAGGTATGAACACTACAGAAAAAAAGTGTTGAAAGTTGAATGTTTTTTCATGGTTTAAGGTCACTACAGCGAAGGTACGATCTCCCTTACTGACCAATCTAGAAGTAGGAACTGCTGTCTCACTAAAGAAAACCCTTGCATAACCTGCGTAGAAATTCAGCTGATTGTGGAGAAAACAAAATGCATTCATAATGGATATTCAGGACAAGACCGTGAGGTAAAAAAAAAAAAAGATTTTTAAAAAATAACATAGATATGTATTTGATTTATTTGAGGTAAAGCTAAGTTATTTGACATGTGTCTCCATCTTGACTGAAACATTCACAGGTATAAACATAAATCTGGGGATTTTTAAAATGATTAAATTGTGACACTTCTGGCTTTCTGTACATGCTGAGGTCCAAATTGTTGAAATTTTAGTCTTCTGCTTGTGTGATGTTTAAATTTGAGCTCCGTGTCATTCTGTTAGCAGTTCAGGTTCAACAGCAGTCCCTTAATTTCCTTCACCTCCACCCACAAATCCCGTGTGGAGCAGTGAGAAGACGTCTGGTAGGAATGCTAACTCGGAAAACAGCAGAGAACAATTAAAGTTTACAAGCTTCCCAAAGTCACCGGTTAGCCCTGTTCCACCGGCAAAGACGCACAACATATGTCTGACAGGAACTGCTGTGTGTGTTGGCGCCATTAGAGCCAAGGACACAATGAGAGAGGCTGGGGTGTACCTGCATCTTACGGCGCATCAAGTGTCTGATTTTCAACAAGTAGTCCTCAGATGACTGCAGGAATACAGTTTCTTTATATCAAAGTAATGCAGTGGCTGCCTGAGGGACAGACTGAAGCTGAATATTGTCCTCTCTGTGCCTGTGGCGCACCAAATATTTTATACTTTACCGGAGCGGCTTAAACTCAAAGTCATGTCTGCTGCCAAACCCCTTTATGTTTGGGGTGGTGAGTAATTTGACGGTTGTGGGGCCCAGTTTTTGCCACCAAAACCCATCATGATTGACTCAACACATGATGGATTTGTGTGTCGTCTGCATAGCAGTGAAATGAACTGATGTATTTGTAGAAGCAGGACCACGAGAATCATGCACAATGTCAATAAAACTGACCCAAAGACAAAACCTTGTGGGACTCCAATGGCAACCGGCGGTTCTTGGGAAAGAGAGTTTTCCTACTTAACAGAGAAGGATCAATTAAATAAATGTGAAGTGAGCCCTAAATCCCAACAACATCCAGCAGGCGACGTAACGAAACCAAAGCGCCACATTTACAGCAACGCAGTCAAAGGCAGACCAGAATCTGCCTTTGATATTGTCGCCCTTCTCCACCGCCTAGCATTTCTAAATACACACAGACAGGCACAGTTGGCTGTCATGCATCTACTGAATGCACATCCAGGGCCTCATACTTTGAATCCTTGTGCCTACACGCTGTCAGAGCGCACAGAACGGTTCTGTATGTCTAAGTGCTAGGTCGCCGAGTACACCAAAGCTCACAGCCAATGGAAGCAGCTGAGTCAATGTGGAGGAAGGCGCCTGTCACCGAACTGCCTCACACCAAGACAAGACAGGAAGAGGAGGCCTGACTGGGCATCATAAAAAGAGAGAGAGAGAGAGAGAGAGAGAGAGAGAGAGAGAGAGAGAGAGAGAATAATAAAAACTATTTATTTTTCCCATCTGAGAGCAAATGTGTCTAATAACTGTTAATTCTGCTTAAGGACCTTGTTGAAAGAAAACCCTGTTTTTTTTGTTGTTTTTTTTATCTTTGACAAGCTAACGTTCAAGGCCAGAGCTCACCTCCTGAGCGTCGACATCTGCTGTTTTCAATGGTCTTCGTTTCTAGTCTCTATAAACGGCTTTTAGTGATTTCGTTTACGTCAGCGACGTGATGCGCCGGCCTTGGTTGATCGCTTCATTTCATTCCCTCTAAAAATACCAAGATTGGTTCAGAGATAAGTTCAGAAATTTAAATCCGCTCGTCTTCAACATCGAACACTTCTGGGCTTTTACTGATTTATCTGAACTGTTCTCTCTCCAAGATGGAGAGGTAATGCAACTTGCAAGATTTATAAAAGGAAGAGATGGGTCTATAAATTACATAAAAAACATTGTTGATGTTTTCTTCTGCACACAAGGGTCAATAAATTGCAAATAAGCTCAAATATACACAAACACTGATGCTAAAGACTCCACAATATTGTTTAAATTGACAAGACTATCAGTAGTCAGAAACAGGCCTGTGACGATAACACATTTTGCTGGACGATAAATTGTCCCAGAAGTTATTGCGATAAATGACAACGTTGTTGTTTTGAGACCTTCTTCAAGTAATATAATTGTAATGGCATAATAACACAAGAACACATTATCAAAGGTGAATAAACTTTAAATTCTAATGAACATTTAAACACTGGAACTGGAAGACGTTTTAAATATCCAAAATAAATAAACAAAATAACAAAAACAACAAATAAGGTTGCTTTCTAGAGGCAACTTCTAAACAACTCTAATGTCTAAGATCTAAATTTAATCTCTAATTATTCAGAAATGTCACTTCTTCGCCAAGGTTTGTGTCTTCAGACAAAATGAAAATTGATATACGTTTCTTCACCCAGAAAGTCTCATACAGGCAACAACTTTAAAAGAAAAAAAACACTGAAACACAACCGTCACTGGTTTCATTAGAGACAGTTGTATACATCATCATGAACTCAGTAAGGAGCAAGCTGCATAGAAAGACTTGCAATCAAAACAACTTCAAACTCAAAATGAATTTTGCTGCTGCTCCCCAAATGAGCAAGCAAAATGGCCGAAACGTTTACGCTCAAATGAGACGAACTGTTTCATCCCTGCTGTGGTGCTGGTGTCACAGTCACCAGTCCATCACAGGGTGCTACATAAATAAATATTGTAGAAAAAGAAAGAGAACGCATGCTGTAATTTGGTGTCAAAGTCAACTGAGTTAAATCTGTCTGCTGTCGGTCCTGCAATAAATCTGCATCCACTATTATTAAAAATATGCCAGATAAATCTGATGTCGCTGGCAGATTATTAATCATAACTCATGAAATTACCATTCCTCTTCAGTGTGATAATCTCCGCTGCGTTCGGACCACATATTGCATTTTTCTCATAAATAATTCACAACAACATGCTTTGTTTGGCACTTAACAGCAACATCCCCATATCACATAGCGGCTCTGATCTATATATTTTTTTTAATATATGTTATCTGCTGGATGGTTAAAAAACCAAACGAAACGCATTCCAAACGTTTTACATCGTCACGCCTTATCTCACAGTGCGCTGTTATTTTAGATGTTTGAAATGTGGGCGGCAAAGATCCTGTCAATATTTACCGTGATCTTTGAATTTCAGTAGCCACTAATTCCCTTGGAAAGAAGCTTTACACTCCACACTTCACACTAACAGGCATGTCTGGTCAAATATGAACTCATGGATTTGACCAGGCAGGGATGGGAAATAAAAATAACGTCCTTTTCAACAATACTTTATTCACTTTAAAGCAAAAATAAGGCTAAAATGAGCCACTTGGATTTTCCTTTGCCATGTGAAAAATTCCAGGAAAAATGTTTCGCCTTTCTTTATCTGTATCGTCGTAAAGCACACCATAAATTGTCTCATATGAGGAACGCCACAAAAGCGGAAGGTCAAAGGTTACTTCTGCAGCAGAGGATGACTTCATTGCTTTAACCACTTCAGCTCCAATGGAACTATGGCTCATAATGTAAGTGGCATCAATGTGTCTGTCTAGCTTTTCACAAGAAATGTCTCTGGTCTAATTATTGTTAAAAGGGGAGGGGGGACTAGACCAAAGAAGAACTGAAATGAAAAGCTACAAGAATGCTGCCACAAATGGACCCAGACCAGTGGAAACCCTTATTAAGACTTAATGAGTCCTTTATTGGAGGCAGAGACGGTGAGCAGATGGTATCTTCACGTGTGATTCTCACATTGGAGCACAAAGATAAAAGTGTGAGAGTGATGAGGGGAAAAGCAGAACATTCTGCTTTTCCAACAAACATTTTTAAATCATTTAAGGTTTTATAGTTTTCAATAAGGCAAAAATAGATTTTTTTTTAAGTAGTTAGAGCGATGGGTTAAGAATATCTGGAGGTGTTGCTGCTGCCTGATATGAGCTGTCAGCCACAATAAACTGCACTATTATCACAATAAAACATTAAAACTAAACATTAAGCAAATATGGGAACTCCCTCAAGACTTACACAGGTGACAGCATTACTGAGCACGTTTTAATGAGCCATTCAGTGAACAACACAACCATATAACTACTGAAATAATCCACTAATTACTGACTGCTCACAGTAACTATAGCAGAGTCTAGATTTACGGCCCGAACCGAAATTAGTCGCTTTAATCTACATATAGTTTAAGGGGTTGACAACATATTACGTTGAGAAAAGAAAGAAAGGAAGAAAGAAAGAAGGAAGAAAAGAAACTAAGGGGCAGACGATCTTTAGACTGTAACAATGGCAGGACACTGCATAATAAATATGTCCTGCTCCGCTCCCATCAATCACACATCCCAGATGATTTGCCCTTGACTCACCATGCGGTTACAACAAGATGGAGCTGGAACACGTTAAACACAAGCTAACACAAATTGCGGTCCAATCAGTGAAAGCTTAATTAAAATAATACGTCAGGTTTACGTCAGGTTCGGGCTTAGAGTTAATGCTAATTCGTCGGGCACAATGTGTACCGGCTCGGGCTGGGTCAGGTTGGACTTTTTAGGTAGCTGGCAAGATAACTAACAGTGATTTTAAAACTGGAATGAAAGTTAAACATGTAGAAATAACACAGAGAAATTTCCAAATCAGTTCAAGAACTGCTTTAGAGAGCCAGGAGTTGAGCTGGAAACCTATTTGTATTGACATATACTTTAATGATGGCAAATCAATACAACCCCCCCCGCAACACAGACGTCTCGCATCACCACCAACCCCGACCCGCTGGACTCGCTTTGCCTCAGAGGAGCAATCAGTCAGCCCAATCCACAGCCAGCATGAAACCATGAAACCGTAACTCACACCACTGCCAGCCAACAAGCGAGACAGGCAATACATTTCAGGAGCAGAGAACTTCCATAACTCATCCCGAACTGGAAGCCGATGGGACGCGGCTGACCCACTTCTCTGATTTAATGACAAAAAAAACCTTAGATTGTTAATGTCGGAGCTGCAGGGAGCAATCTTTTTATTTAAGAGTCTCTGTCTGACACATGAGTAAGGTGTGATGCCCATCTTCTGTTTATTCAAATTTAGAGATGACTCTCAGTGCTTAAGTTCTACCAATATTTATTAATATCCACTAGAAAACATTTGCTAAGTCAATAGTAGAATCAATTTTAAAAACTATGAAGGCTCAACATGGGAAAGTAAAGACTAAAGTCTTTTTTTAAAATGTTGAGGGGAAATTGTGGCGTCACAAATCTTTGAATACCAACAGCTACTTTTATTTCCAAAGGAGGTTAAAATGTAAATAAGCAGTTGCAAGCAAAGTGCTGCCCACTTCCTGTCAGCATGCAACCTCATCTAGTAAAGTAAGTCTTTACTTTATTATGGGTGGCTAGAGCTTCAAGCTCAACACCCTGTTGTATTTGGTAAGCCAAAGCCACAGAAGCTAATGAAGCTAAAGTTCGAATCAGAGATCATTTTCAGATCCTTGCCCTAACCATTTGTTTCTGTCTCTGTGTTATTTTTGCCTTTAATCTCTGTAAGTTTACCGAGTTTTATCATGAAATATTCACCTAGATATGAACTTGCCCTGCCTCTGCTTGGGTCCTATTCAGCAACAAAACTTGACATTAGGACATTCTTAAGTTTCACAATTTTTATTTTTTGATGAAATTCTTGTGTTAGAATTTCATTTAAAAAAATCTAAGAATTTAGAATTCTTAGAATTCTAAGAATTTAGAATAGAGTGAGGCATCTCATTTCATGAACCACATCTATTACGACGGCTAAAACATTAAATTGTGAATGGTCCCATTTGGCCAGGACTTCTAATTATTCTAGCCCTCATTATGTTGGTATCCCAGTTAAATGATGCGCTGCTTTTTTTTTTTTTTTTTTTTTTAAATCTTGGTTATGATTTTCTTGCCATTCCTAATGTGCTTCTCAAGTTAAACACTGATGCTAATCAAATTCCACAGCTGGTTTTAGGAGTGTGAGACTTTGCGTCCCCTGCAAAACGTCGGGGCCTGCTTGCTTTGAGGGAAAAGACGGAAAAGGAGGTCAGCTGAGGAAAACAAGAAAAGAAAAAAAAAAGATTAATGAGGTTGAAACTCAGTGTCTTCTGGGGTTCTCATTAGCGGTCAGCTGTTTGTGATTGGTTTTCCCAGTGGCCTCGCTCGGTGGGGCGACACGAGTTTCACACACGCACCGCTCAACGCCACCGATGCCTCTATCAGGAGGCAACAACACAGTAATGTCGATAATTGTACCTGAATTATGCTGAGATCATTATGAAAACTGATTGCTACTTAATTTCTAAATTAGGAAAAATGAAAATAAATGCATACAAATAAATAGCGAAACTTCAATGCAACTAATACAAGAGACACTTTAAAAAATGACATGTTGAGCTCTTCAGGGGCATTTCTTTTTATTTTTACAAACAATATTAATATTATAAGCTATGACAAAAAAAGTAGTAGCAATACATCTGGAGCATATGAGTCATGCAACATGTCATAATTCAGACATTTTAAGTAACTGTAAGAAATCGGGTGTCAGAAATTAACTTTAACTTAAAATGAATTTTTGACGCTGAAGTACCTCAGGACAAAAATAGCATCCTAGTGATGTTTGACTCATGCCACTGAAATAACTGTGCCATCAGTCACACTGGATTAACAGGATTTACACAGAAAGTAGGAATTTAATGAAGCTCTTTAAATGATTACTTATAATCTATTGCAATCATTTTATCTCATATAAGATAAAATAAAGGAAGTTCACTTTACAATCCACTTCAGAAAATTTATTTCAAAACTCCTTTTTTTTTCTCCAGACAGGAAATTACAAGAAAGTAATGATTTAAACTGAATGCTTATACATGTGGAAATGTGATTTAAAGCAGCTGCACCTTTCTAACCCAAACCGATCTAAACCAGTACGAACTCAGTCGGCTTAAAACTATTGAAGGTGATTCCAGCAGATTATCGTCGGTGAACATCCACGGAAACATCTAAAACACGACTGATTTGTTCCAGTCGCAGATCTTAAGACTGATCACCGTCACGGCTACCGTTCACTTCCACTTTGTCGTCTACGTCACTGGTGTTACGGCTCGGGTGGAAACCAGGGTTGAACTGGCTCTGACACACACGGTTTGCAGCTCCAACACAGCTGGAATGATTCAAGATGTCGAAATACTTCAAAAGTTGCTCATCTCCCCTGCAGAAACCACAAAATCTTACCAAGTATTTTTTTTTTTGTCCAGTTTATAGTGAAAATATCTTAGTATACGTGAACTGAGACAAAACTAACTTTCAAGTAACTTTTCAGCAAGATGTGTTTAAGTCAATGATTCCTTAATATTGATGAAAGAGCGCTGATGCCACAGGTAGATTAAGTTATAACAAGACATTTTTCCAATGGTACAAGAGGAAAAATCTGTCAATAGAACAATTTTTTTTAAATCAATATTAGGGAATTATTGACTTAAAATAAGCTTTTATATCTTTCTGAAGATGTACTTAAAAGTCAGAACACTTGAGATGAGACAAACATAAGACATTTTCATCATAAACCTGATGAGAAAAAATACTTGGTAGGATTTTTTGTTTTCAATTAAAACATGTCTCTTACAATATGCCGGTTCAAAAAAATGATCCCACAACCAATTGCCAGTTTTGGTTTCCTGGCAGCATGCAGGCATGTTTTAAACATGTTGCTGAGCGTCCCAGCAGCTGATCCAGTTCGGCAGGTAAGGCTGCGGTTTAAGCAGGAGGGCGTGGTCCTGCTTGTCCCTCAGCAGTCCGTCTTAAATTCACGGCAGGATTTCACCACAGCCTCTCTTTGACTCGGCATCGACCCCTGGGAGAGCAGCTGAACACCACCGCTGCACTTTACTCTGTTTATCATCGTTACAGGTGGAGCTAGAACCCGGTTCCCATGCATTTTAGACTTGCACCATTCGTGGTATTTTTTCATTACACCATAAAAAAATCAGTTTGATAATCCATACTAGAGCAAGACAATCCATCTATAGTGTTATGGGTTTTCCCTGAAATTGCAAGTGGTATAAAAATAAATCTCAGACAATAACATGTATCCCAATGAAGCAAGAAAATGAGGAAATATAGACATGCTAACGTTAATACGTGTGCATATGTAGTGCATTTATGTAGCCATAATTCACATTAAATACTTTAAAAACTATACAAAACATAAACTTCCATATTTTCAAATGCACATATATGAACTGTATTCCAGTTATAATACCATATGTTTAGATTCAGTGTATGAATTTGGTAAAGTTATCAAGCTAGTTATCTTTTATTCTGGCTTGAGGTGGTTTTTGACTGAAGTTTTCAGAATGCCAGTTTACTTGTCAAAACAGAAAAGAGCAGCAGAAGCATCAGCTTAACTCCGAATGACACTGCTGCACCTTTGCTTTTTTTAAGAAACTTATTTATTTTATTTTATTTTTTTAAACAGAAGCAGCTGGATATTAGTTACGATTTTCAGTAACGGAAGTAGTGGTAGTGAGACTGAATGCATCCTGGATGACAGCCAACGTCCGTCACACTGGAGGAAAAGGAAAAATAATAAAGCTATTTTGGTTCATATTTCTGTGTGTGAAAGAAAACGTTTTCACACTTTTATAATTGCTGAAAGCGTCGTGGAACCAGAAGAGTATTAAGACCAACTGTAAAAAAGATACAATTGTTAAAAAAGCCTTTGAGACGATTAAAATCTTGGTCTAAATATGAAAAAATTACACCTACGGATACTGAATAAACGTTTTTGCTACAAGAAAACCTCTACATGTTGAGACCTCATATCTATATCCAATGTTATAATGGATCAGAAATTACTCAATTACTGATTTTATGAAATTCACGATTGCTAACGTGAGCTATAATTCAGATGGAACTGCTTAATTTGGGCGCAGAAAGGAGGTAACTATGCCTCCGATTACTTCACACAGCTCCCATTTTGCTGGTTATTGAATTAAGTGTCTCTTACTGAGGGGCACACAGATGGGCTTTCTTATCCTGGGATTTGTAGTCTTTTCATAAAACTGGTTTTGCCTGCTGAACTGCTCACAGTGTGTGTTTGTGTGTTGGTGTGTGTGAGTGAGAGGGAGTGTGCTTGTGAAAATCACTCTGAGGATTTTTTTTTATTTTTTTTAACTTCTCCAGATGCTGCTGCTCTCTGCTAACTGGCCCTTGATAAATGCTTGACTGAGTCCTTTCAGGTAAAGAAAGTCTTTTCACACATGACCGATTTGTTTTGAAGCGCCGAGGGGCTTTGGGGATTTAAAGCGGTTCATTCAATTGCTGCTAATGGCTTCAGAAAGAGGGAAATCAGCGGAAAATAAGGGTAACTCTGAACGGCGCGAATGAGTACAGCAGCACCGAGTGTCTAGTTACAAACGTCTAATGGAAGTGGCCGTGGCTCTCATTTCCTCCTGAACGCTGCTACAACTCAGAGTAAACTTTGACAAAGTTCAGGACGCACTCGAGAGAACAGATGAGCCAGTGATTCCAAAATAGCACCGTCGTTTATACACACGCAGGAGGGATGTGAAAGAGTGTGAACAGATTCATTCTCCCCTCGCTGGCAGGGCCGAGGCGCCGAATCAATTTTGTGCACGCGTAGCTCATTCTGATGAGAATTGAGCCGGCATAAAAAGTTAGTGTCTTTCGTTGCTCTGGGTGAGTTAAAAAGCTGCAAGCTATGAACTCTGGGAACTTTCGGTGAAGTGAGAATTTAACAAGCGGTCCCGTCTGAGCCCGAGAGGGAAATGACTGAACTCTCTCACCCCGATTCTCAACAAGTGTTCAGCAAATATAGCTACACAAACCAATCAGCACAGCGCCAAGAAAAAGTATTCAGACTCTAAGCTTTTGTCGTACTCTCATCGTTTTTACAACCTCGAATCTCATTGGATTTTATTGAGATATGAGACTCAGGTGGGTCAACCTGAGTGATCAGTGGTTGCTTAGTTGTTTTCACACCTGGTTGACTTGGTTTGATTGGGGGGCTAAAATTTCAACATTTGTTACATTTTCAGCTGGTGCACCGCACTGTGTCAAACAATCCAAACCATTTGAAAAACCCATTCCCCCACACGCCTGTCGGAGGCGCTGCACCAAGAACCGCTGACGAAAACACCACAAAAAAAACCTCAGAAGAAGACATGAGCGCAACTTCCTTCACAAAGTAAAAAAGAAATGGATTGGCATCAGATTTTAGGTGGTTGTGGGATTTCTCTTGTCTTTGGTAAAAGACCGTAAGTCATTTCTCCTGCTAGCGGTAAACTCAGACCAAAATTAGTTAATGTTCAACATAATTTTAACACTGCTTTAAGGTGCATCCTTATCTTTTCGTTGTGTCCTTACTCGCCTAATTCAAGAGTGAAGCACAATCATTGCATGTCTTGAAGTGATGATGCCGTTTTGCAATTAGCTCCCATTAAGATGTCATTTAGAAATAGGGTAAGCCAAACACAACTGCACAGAAAAGCAATATTAGTTTATTAAAACAATCACCCCACAGCTAACGGTACCTCTGTATGAATATAGAGAGGTAAAAGTCAATTTCAGGACTTTTTTCTTTTTGAAAGAAATTCCTCTTTCAAAACCTTGTAAACTTTTAAAACGAAGAACAACCTTAGATAAACGATTCTTTGTTCATCTGCCCCAATGCAGATGAAAGCATGTGTTGCTGGTTTTCCACCAGGAGGACCTTAAAACAACTCTGCAGCTTTCCCTCCCAGCAGGCTTCCAGGGCCGGGCCCGGCCTCCTGTTCCAGACCCAGAGAGCAGACACAGCTGGCTGTAGTTTGGATTTTTTTCTCCACAGACAACTCGACACCAAGGCATGCAGATTTTGGTTTAGCACTCAAGCTGCGGCACATTTAAGACCAGTTAGAGGCGACTGCAGTCTTTGGTTTTAAAAGGTCTTCTACTAAACATGAGAGTGATGTAGGTTCATGCTTTGTAAACACAAGCAAAGGTGGAAAGTACAGCTCAACGCAAGCTGCATGAAGGCATTACCAAGAGCTGACTGTAAACACTGGGGACATTAAAATGCCACATTATTATATTTATGATGAAAGCGGTATCCGTTTCACAAAGGGCTTTCCAGTCGCTCTGAGCAATCGGTCTCATATGGTGAATTAAATCATGATGGCCGTAGATTTAAACCATTTCATCATTATTTACATAATAATGACAATTTAATGCAAAGTTGGTACTTTTAATGCAACTTTTAGAGCAACTTTGCATTAAAAGTGTCATTATTTACCGAATGACACTTCATGACAACAGTCATAAACATTCATAAAGACTTCTTTATGTTCATGACAGGTGTTATGTCGTGTTTATGACAGTGTCATGTCAGTCTTATACTCACCCCTTCAAATAAAGTGTTACCAGGAAGTCTAAGTTGGGAGGGCATTTATCGTATCGCTTATCATTTATCGTGATAAATTTCTTAACGTGATGAGAATGATATTTTAAAAACTGTCCAAAACTGTCCGTATTGTTGGGATTGTTAAGTTTTACTATTTTCTCCACTGTTTCTTCTACGAGAGCATAAATAAGTATCAGTAAATTTAGAAATATAATTACATGTCATCACTGTGTGCAGTTTGGTGATAGAAATCACATTTCTTTGTGACTCTTAGTGACTAATGTAACAAACAGGTGTGTGTTTTAAGAACAGTATAGCAGAAATTAAACAATGCCTCAAATTATTAAATCAGTTTCTGAACTTGATATATTTTGTCTCACTGGGAAAGGAATGCATCAATCTCAACATTTTGGTCGATATCGATATCCAATATTAACATTGCTGCCATGGCTGATACCATTACATTCTGTTTCTCCATCGTTTCTTCGCTTCAGTTAAACATCCCATAATTCTTTGCTGCATCACTGGCACATGCCGAAACAAATCCCACCTGATCCATCTTTTATATTTCTTTCCCAAAACTCAGACACAAGTGACAACAAGATGGAAATAAACATTGGTTATTAATATCAGAATTGCTTTACTTATGGGATCAAAACTGATATTTTTAAAATCAACAAACATCGTTCGATGCCGATGTTGATGCCAATCTGTAAAAACAGAAACATCCCTTCACAGCGACAAAGCAGCTCGCACTAGCTCCCATTGGGACTAGCACTAAAATTATTACTATTATCATTTTATACATGCTATTGAACCTAAAGACAGTTTAAAACAACAACTACATTAATCATGTGATACTTACAATCTTAAGTTATTTAAGAAAACAAACACAGAAATCATTTAAGTTGCACACGAATGTAATTACTGATTAATTGGGTGTGTTGGCTCAGTGAACTCTCCAGCAACCTTGACCTGCCTGAGATTTGAAGTCACTGATAGGGGAGAGTCTTAATTGGATTTCAGAAAGGCGGGGCTAATCCACCGCAGAGCCTGTAATCTCCCAGCAGGACGAGGAAAACACACCCCACAGAGGCAAGAACCGGCGCATCTGCTCAGCGTAAAATGCTCATGAGCAAAACATATGATCATGAAATATTTATAAGTAGTTTTCATATAAACATGCAGTGACAAATGGCCAGATTTATATGGGAGAACACAACAGAATGTGGAAAAGATAATTATGCCTACAACTGCCATTAAAGCCCTCTGAATTTATGAAAAAGCTCTGACCCTATTTCGCCAACACGGCTGAGATTAAGCTTGTTAGAGAAATACCAAATAGAACATTTGACTAAAACAATACTTTGCAATGAAAGCAACCAAACAAAGTCAAATAAAGACTAAAGTTCTCCTCTTTTCCCTCGTCTCGATTATGAAGCGATCGGTTTTTATCCCCCATCAGTAATTTAGACATCTCCGTCTCTGGATATAAAAACTGTGAGGCAGATATGAACAGTGTTAGGAGAATTGATGTGAAATTTCTCGTCGATTTCTACCTGAAAGGTAAAACTCGCGCCGCCTCTGGATCTGATGAGGTTGTTTCATTCAGGCTTTTATTATGTTTGGGAGCATATGTGTGAATTATTTCTGATCCAACATATTAAAGTAAGTCTCTGCAGCTCATATGCAATATTATCAAATTACACCCATTGGGTATTCATTATTTATACTGTGATCCTGTATTAATATTGTACTAAGCTGCAGGTCTGTTTTTTCTTCTTTTTTTTTTTTTTTAAAACCCTCTCTGGTGCGGTGATGGTTCGAAAACACGGGTGATGACGCTAAAATTCATTTTTAATGCTCGTATGAACGTACTTTTGTTCCCATTTGTCCCATTGCCTGTTTTCAGTGCAGAATTATCCTCGTTTATGGTATAATAGTCACCTGTTATGTTGGAGTGTGCTGCAGCGCAGGGAGATGTATAAATAACGTTTTTGTGCGTCTCCATCTAATTAGTCAGCTTCTGCCTGCTTTTGTGCAATTATAGCTCAAGAGCTGTTTCGGAGAGAGCGATGCGAACAGCCAAATACCGGCCTCCTTTTGGATCGACAACAAGCCCAGCAGGAGGGCAGGGGATGGAAGAGAGGCCAAAAGAGATTAAAAAAAATTAATTTGATAAACAGAACAGACAGTTGCAACCAATTTCAGTTTCAGTGCCAGCAAACAAACGTTGATGTAGATGTTCTGGTATATTCAATGCAGTGCAAACTGTATCTGAGCAGGACACGCAATGACGGATCCGCAGACAAAACACTCACGGTTTCCCGGTGACACGTGACAGGAAGAGGTTCAAAGGAGAAAAAAAGCTGAGTGAGCTTTTATACCGACAATATCTGTTCGATTCACGGAGCTTCGTGTGACACAGGAAGTGCAGCTGATTGCAGATGATGTGGAAATAAAGTCCACTTTCCTCAACAGCAAAGCCCGACCGCTGCAAGGCGGGTAATTAATGAACGGTGGAAACTTGAGCAGGGGAGCTGTGGAGGGAAAATGAACTGCTTTCTATTTTTTGCCGTCAGATCTGCGCTTCGTCCGCAGCGGTGGCGACTCCTCAGATTAACTCTGGATTCAGCCAAAAAGCATCGATCTCTGCGTTTCGCAGCGCTACTCGGGAACATAAATTATACGACCACGACAGAGCGGGACGATGAATGGAAAACGGGGGTGAAGACCTTTCAGTGAAAAATAGTTTTAGTGGCAGCAGACTGGAATTTCACTGCTTCCCCTTACCTTAAAAAAACCCTGAAAACAATTCATTCCTCTAAGCAAAGGCTAGCACATGAAGTAGGTCATGGGGCAAAAGGCAAAATCCTTCACATTTATGAAAAAGTACAATGATCCTGCTCTTATTTTTGCCAACTAGATAAAATTGTAATCATTGTAATAATATGTATTCTCTTTTTCACAGCTGCAATTATTGGCTTACTTGCTAAAACCAGGTTTATATACAGTGAACAGTCGAACAATGAACCATCAGTCGACACGCAGCCATGAACAGAAAGTACCCACACCATCGCACAGTGGTTTAAAGTTCGCCATCGTCCCATAGAGGATAGCACTGGGAGAGGGAGAGGTCATGAATAATAATAATAAGATTACAGGGTGTGGCATCAAACACGCTGGTCTCTGTCACTTCCACTACCCTGAAGTCTGTAAACAACGAGGTAAGATGTGTTGGAAGCTGCACAAATTCCTTTATCCAAGCAGCTTAACATGTGGGCAAAATGGTTTATCCAAAGGAAAGTTGACACGATTCTTTACGCACAAACTGAGCTGACAGGATCAACAAGGCAGGGAAACGCAGACCAGAAAGGTGGAGGTGTTTCTTCAGGTGTGATTGGGAATGTTTGTCCTGAGGGCGCTGAGAGTATTTGATGTGAGCTGAGCTAAACACAGTTCAATGCAACGTCTAACAAAGGCTAAATTAATGTTGCAATTACATATGGCGCTAATAGATTCCAGCCCTAATTTAAGACAGTGCCAAGCAATTCATCTACTGCTTTTGTAAAGGTCAATGTAATGCAGCAGAGGAGATTTTTAAAACTTCATATGTAAGGTCTAAAGTAAAGAATTACAATGGCTTAAAGAACTTGGGCAAATAATTAGTTCTTCTTCTGTTGTGAGCCAAAACCGGGCTCAGGATTTGATGCACTCCAAACCAATTTGTTACATCTCGTCATTAAAATCACTGACTGCACCCATATTTAAAAAAATAATAATAAGTTAGCATATTTTCAGCAGGCATCACTGAAAACTTTTTTATTCTATATAAACAAAATGAACCTCTGCAAGAAAAAAAAAAAGTCTGAAAAGTAATTTTTTTTAAAAACCGGTAGGAAGCTGTCATTCAGTTCGACAGTAACCTTGAATTTTTGTTATTCAATTCAGACTTAACACCCAAGAGTGAAAATTTGTCAAAATACAACGACAAATGTGAAAGAAAAACATGTATTTTTCCGAACCGTGCCGGCATGCAGGGATGCTAAAAGCTGTGTGCACAGCTGTCACCCAGAAGTCAAAAAAAGCAGAGAAACACGTCCGTGCACTCTGGCACCCAGGACGTCGAGAGACACGAAGGAAGCATAAGAGAAAGTTAAACCACAAGGAAAATGATTAGAGGAAGTGAAAGTTAGAGAGTATGAGAAGAAAGCGAGAGAAGGAGGCAGCACAAATTGGAACAGAAATTTAAATAATTCCTAGCCAGACATGAGTAAGAGCAGTCGGTATAAAAGTTTGATGTTTCCTCAGGTTCGGTGCGAACCAGAGAGCCTGGGTGGGAAGGGTAAGAAGTCGCTCTGATACCACGAGTGGCGCCTTCTGCCGCAACTCACAACCCTCTACTTCACAAAGTGTTTCCCCTGTTCCTTCAGCTCCCTCGGCTGTGGTCAGCTGGCCAGGAAAGCTGCTTATTGTGGTTCTTCCAGCCTGCAGTCAGACAGGACATTACACTCCTCAGCCATGCAGCGAGTGGGTCTGTGTGGGTGGGTGTGTGAAAATACAAGGGGAGGTGCGCACCACGGAGCTGGACACGCTCCAAGTTGTCCCTACAGGACTGTTGCCACTTATGTAACAACTCCTCTATTTTTTTCCCCTTTTCTCTTACTCTCTTCCTTCCTTCTTCTTTTCTTACTTCTACATTTTGTGCCGGTCCGGCGGCAGATTTATCTCCAGCACGCCATCATGCTTGTTAACGCCGAACAAACAAAGGCTTCGTACTTCACTGTCGCAGCAGCGCGCGACAAATGCCAAAGCAGGAAAAAAAAAGAAAAAAAAAAACAAAAAGGCTCTGACAGTTACTCTGTGGTTTTGAGAAAATTACATTAGCCCAGAGAGGCAAAAGGGAGCACAGCTATGAGGAGGAGGTTTGCCTCGCAAGGCATGCTGCTGAAATCAACCACATCCTTTGTCAACAAGGCAAACAAAAGGTAGACGGCAGAAAGCAGGCTTACCGATGCAAATAGGGAGGTCATATGACTGTGGCGCCTACGGTGCACACAGCCTAGGACTAATGTTTGCTTGGCACAGTCGATGGCTTTGAGTGACACGTTGGAGTTATTGTTTCCTCCACAACAATCTGTCTTTTATTAGGAGGAAGAATAGAAAACAACAGCTGATAATTCCCCAGAGATGTCCCCCTCAATAAAATTGAAACAGACTAGACAATCTTTGAAAGGAGCAGTGTTACGTGTTTTCCTGGCCATATTGTGCCATTTTACAGCACGGTCAAGTCGCTAAGTTAACCCAAGTTGACTAAAAAATGCTACATATATCAAATATGACTTAAAAGAAATTTGACTTTGTGGTTTAACGCCTTGAAATTGGGCCTCTGTCACTTTAAAAATGCCTCCTCTTTCTGAAACTCCACGTTCAGGAAGTCATCGCTATATCGCTCCTCCATTAACCCAGTTCTCACCAGAACTGAACAGAGACTTAGTTCGTATAATGAGCTCAGCAGAGGAGCAGTTGTTCCAGATGTTTGCTAATAGCTGCTGGCTAGTCTGAAGGAGCTGAGAGGGGAAGTGGGGGAGAGCTGCTCTGTGAGGCAGAAACTTGAAAAAACTGCAGCTCAGAGGAGGAGCTACATCTCGAAGGCGGGGCTAGGTCCACCCAGGCGTTTTGCACAGTCGATGGAGACACACTTAATTTGACATTTTAAGAGTTCACTCAAAATTAGCATGTAGAATCGGAGGACAAGAGCCAACGTGCCGAGCTCTGGGTGTCAGAGCAAGTTCACCCTGAGAGCAGTCTGCAAGATGCTAAAAGAAGTCTCTAAAAACATTACAATGTCATCACTACACCTACTGCAGGCTATTGCTTCTTTTGATACCAAGGTGCATGACTGACATAATAAGGTCAGAGTTATTAGCCATTGGTTCCAAAACAAGCAAGACAAAATCTCCAAAACATTTCATTGATGAACCGAATTACATGCTGAAAAATGACATTTTTGTCCTGATGGCAAAAAAATATGAGACTAAAACTGAATAATTCGGACACCAGAGATGAGAAGATGTTTGGTGCGCTCATCCGATGATCTCTCTGCCACCAAAAGCGAGGTCGCTAAAAGACAGTTTAGTGTCCGTCCATATCAGCCTCCGACTTCCTGTCGCAGAAAATAATAACCAGTAATGGGAGAGCAGGAAGGAGGGTATTTGTGCAAAGGAAGCAGTGACTGATTGCATGTCAGGAAATGGGCGTGTTCCAGTTCATCTCCATAACAGCCAGCTGCCAGACGCCACAATGCCTCGTTAAGTGATTGACATTAAAAGCAGATTAATCGAGACCGTCGTTCATGTGCGACACAAAAACGGTAATTGACCGTGTTTTGAGTTCAGGTGGACCCCACACACACACACACACACACACACACACACACACACACACACACACAAAACAAATTAAAAGAATTACGCCCGCTCATCGGACGGCGAATTTGATGCTTCTGATAGAGAGATGAGAATTGAGTGATTATGCAAATTAAACATCAGGAGCGGAAGGACTTTTGAAGGAGTGTGGAAACAATAGCGATTAAAATCAAGACGGCCCTTAGGTGTACAACAACACAACCTTACAAATCACTTCAAAAACACCCCAAAAAGACCAATTAATAGAACAACTAATTATATATCCTAGAAACGGATTGCTGCCAGAAGCAAACATAGACTTACAAGGAGGATTATGTGACGGTCAAGATGGAAAGACAGAACAATAAGCCAGTAAAAACATTTGTTCCTTTGAAGCCACTTTAAACATGAAAGGAGAAACATTTCACTGCCACAATCATAGGAACTTTTTTGTTTATTGGCTCTGAAAACGTGTTAAAGTCAAACTATCAGACAGCAATTTAGGAGCAGAAATATATGCACATGCAAAGGGATAAATAAGGCCGTAAAAATGAATTCATGTCGCATTCATCGCTACAGCAAAGACTAAAGTGCAAATGCAATGCAGGCGAATGGGACTCGATCTCTTTTCCCCCCAAACACCACAGATCGACATTCCCTTGTCTATTTACTAGAAGTCCCAAAAGGCAGCAGTCATAGCACAGCGCTATAAAATGGGACACATTAAAAAGCAGAAGGTGATCTAATCCTCATGTATAAAATACATGTAGCATGTTCTGACATGCTGTAGGCCCTTTGAAAAGGCTGTAATTTTACATTTTTGAAATGTATATTCAAATTTTACATCTTTGAAAAGCAGAAGTGGAGCCTCCAGCACAACCGACGAGAATGCAATAAGTGGAGTCTGGGTGGAAAGAGACCAACAAAATAAGAAAATAATTCTGCTGTCCAGCAGCCATTGTACAGCGCATGCAGAGGTAAAACCAGCTCGCCAAACGGCCTGAAGCTCTGTTGGGGTTGCTAGGTAACGGAGCGGTGCCCATCAATTGTGACTGAACATTTGGGAGGTTTTTGAAAAGTCTCATTTTCCAGACACCAAAAAGATGTCAACTTATTGCCAAAAGGCTGCTGGGTGTTTGTTTTTTTGTTTGTTTTGTGCTTTGTCTGTTTGTAGAAGCAGCAGGAAACCAAATACATGTACAAAAAACTTGAACATGTGAATTTTGGATAACATCACTCTCTTTCAGACAGCACATCACTCACATCACTGTGTGTGACATGAACAATATTACAGTCATGCAGTTTGCACACAAATTATTCAGAACATCTATGAGTGGCTCAATTCCTGCCAATTTGTTTCACAAAACGCTATGAATAACACACACGTATTCATTTAAAAACACAACCCTCATCTCCGCCGTCTGAGGCGCGTCAACAACCAGGCACGGGTTCACACCCGCTTAAGTTGTGCATTGTCGTCTAGCGATGTCGCACGCCGACTGAAAACACACACCCCATCGCTATTTTTTCCTTTCTTTTTTGAAGGTGTCACCCTTTAACCACCAGAGAGCTGACACAGAGGGAGGCGAGCAGCCGCAGCAGTCAGTGTTAAATGGTGAGATGGAGGGCAGGGGGGGCAGAGGGGAGAAAGATGAGGGCGACGATGCTAAAATTAGCACCCTGTGAGAAAGTGACAGATGACCTCATGCTGGTTTTCAACTCGCCCTGACACAGAAATCTGGCAAAGTGGCCTATCCCTCTCTGTGCTCGTCTGGCCTTCTTCCTGCCTTCATTAAATATTTATTTTTATTTTGCGGCTTCCAGAAGTCCTGATGGCAAAAAAAATATTCTGATATATTCTCCACCTCTTCTGGACTCCAAAGTGGACAACTTACTTTGCTTCGAGGACTATCCACTGAAAAAAAAAAGCCGTTTGTCACCAAAAGACAGAGAAATAGAGGCTAATAATAGCGTTGAGGTTAGACGACTCAACGTTTACACGTTCATTAAAGTTCCGAGTCTTGTTTGGAGACTCACAGCCCATCTCTGCTTTTCTATTTTTTTCCCCAAAGATGACACAAACCCTCCCTTTTCTGACAAAGTAGAAAAGAAGCACATCCCTAAACAAAACTCCTGAATAAGACTCTGCATGCTGACCTTTTTCCTCTTTCCAGCGCTGCTTGCACACATAAACACGCTGGTGGACAACGCATCATTATCTCCCTGACACTTCCCTGAACAAAGTTCATTTCACAGGGGAGAGAGAGAGAGAGAGAGAGTTGACAAATGTAGCAGGCAGTTTCTTAGGCCATTCCAGTGCCCCTTTCCTGTATCAAATGCCACACAGTCGCGTCCCTTGAGGCAAAATAAGCTCAATTACCGGGTTGTAGAAATCCGAGCGACACGCAGAGAAAGCAGACAGGTGGTGTCGGAACAGTGGTTGCAAGGGAAACGACAGGGAGCTGTCGGTTTGTGACGGCGACGCCGGAGCTCGTTATCTGCGCCGGCAGCAGAGCTGGAGCATGTGTGGTCCGTGTTTACGTAAGGTGTGTGAGCGGGGGACCCGGCTGAGGCTGACGGAGTGTGTAAAGTAAATAGGAGTGAAAGGTGCCCTTCTTAATGGAGGAGATCTTTCATCACAGCCTCACAGGGTGGTGGACGCAGTGCTTAGCTAGATATATTCACTCCCATTCTCACACATTTCCACACTACAACTAAAACTTTAAAGCAGTAGGTAACTTT
>NW_006800144.1:1020046-1026185 GCF_000485575.1 Poecilia formosa
ATATATATTTGTTAAAACTGTCAGTACGTTGTGAAAGTTTAATATGAGACAGATAAAAATGTGAAAAATTGAGCTGTGGTGCTACTGCCATCTGCAGAAATACAGCGCTACCTGTCGGAAACAACCAATCAGACCTCGTCAATAACACTTGTGTATGTGCTGCTCAGTGTGCTAGTGGTGGAGACGCAACCTAATGTTACAGGAAATATGTTTATCGGCTGTAATCGGTGGCTACGATAACTAGCTTATGCATTCATGGAAGGCTCCGCTGTGGGGGAGAAGCTATAGAGTAGCAAGAAGCAAGCAGAAGGGTATGAGCAGCACGTACATGAGTGTGACTGATAGCGCTAAAACCCTCCCCCGCCTCTGACTGGTTGTTTCTGACTAAGAGCAATGCATTTCTGCAGATGGTAGTAGGACCACAGTGCAAAGGCTGTTTTTTTTTTTATAAGGTTAGACCTTTTTTTTTTAAATATGTAAAAAACATTTTTTTTAAATTAAAGTTACCTATTGTAGCTTTAAGGTGTTCTATTGGGAATTTATGCAACAAATCTGCAGAAAGTAGGGCATTGCCATGAAGTAGAAGACAAAAAAATGCATGGTTCTAACCAATAAGAAGTCACTCTTATGGTTTTTAGGAAGGTTCTCTGGTCAGACGATGCAAAATGAAGCACACAACACATCACACCGCAAATGCTCTGCTCATAATCAAAGCTTTCTGCAGTGCTTCAGAGTGCTTTAACTCGATAATATCAGCGCTCCAGCTCAAGACGGCGCCTCCAGCTCACTAACAGAGAAAATGCTGTGACTAATTTTGTGCAAAGGCCCTTTGAAATTAGCTCAGGGGTGGACCCTAAACACTAAGCACACATTCATTCGATGCACTAAATGAAGCCTGGGGGCTGACTAGGAATTAATAGTGATTGCGAGAAAGATTCATCAGCTTTTACTGCTAATTTTGGGTTTCGCAATTACCGTCAGCGTCCCCGTCCTTTTGTCTTTGGGATCGTTATTGCCTCCTTTTATCAGCAGCAGCGACGCCGGTCTTTGGTGAGGATAAACCCACAGCCGGTTCTCTTTAACAGATCTCAAAGTTAGTCAAGAAGTGAACGTTTATGTTTTCATTACGAGGGAGAAAACTGGGCCAAGTTAGCAGGAGAACATGCAAATTCGATGAGCGAGGAGATTTTAAAATACCCACATGTGGAAATTAACAACAGGACAGGATTAACATCATAACCTGTCAACTTATCCTTTAAGCATTTAAGTTCAAGCAAAGACAAGAGACGTTCTTAAGAATCTTTATATCCCAAGTAAACACTACACACCTTTCATTTGTCTGGCTAAAGGAGGTTGTCACAGAGCCTAAACAGTCAGTATGTATCCTGCAGAGTGGGCTTTGCTGCACAGGGCAGTGACGAAGTGGTGACATATGGTGTGTAAGCCCAGCTGGCTGCAGGATTTAGAAAGGAAAAGGCAATCAGGAAGAAAATGATTTTGTATTCATAAATAGCGAAAAGAATCTGGACCACAAGCTAATCTACTTATATTGTTTTGAAAGCAAATCACATAATGAGATGGTCATGCGATATATAACGCTATATGTCAAGTTTGAAAAGTGATTCTTTCAATCTGTTGCTATATCTGATGTCCAATGAAAACACACTCATCATCACAAGACTGAAGGAAATGCTAAGCCAAGCAGTAAAAATCAGGAAACAATCGCATGAAGGATGATTGGTTTCTAATCTGAGGGGTTCAGATCTAATCCTTTGAATTTACTTTGGAAATTAGAAATTAAAATGACTTATAAAAATCACATTTACAACCAAGCTAATGAGAAACAAAGGCGACCGAAGAGCTGATTGTGCTTCAGAGGACATGTTTGTATAATTTTTTGCACTTATCTTAAAGTAGGGGTGTTATGTATTTATTAGTCGTATAGTGCCATCTTATAGCACAGAGAAGTAACTTCGTTACCTTCAGATGTGAAAATGTTGTATATATCAAATATAACTCAAAAGACATTTGGGTTTGCAATCCGATGCCTTGAAATTGACCTCTGTCTCTTTAAGAAGCTCCTACTCTTTCCTTACATGGTTGCCACAGGAGATTAAAGGATTGCTCGAACATTCATGAAAGAATCAAAGCATCACTCCAGATATGGTTTTTTTATGAGGAAATGACATGATGACATGATGAAAAGCTGAAAAAAAAGTTAATTTAGATAAAAGTAAATTTCAAGCAGTGCAAGAACAGATGTCCAATTGAGCTCCCAGAATGCTTCACATTTTTGGTCCAAAAATGTTCATGCTGGTGCTCTGGGCTTTATCTTGCACTGATTTTCAAAACAACGAACGTGAATTCAGCATCCAAAAGGTCTGGAATCAAGAGATATCACAAAATGTACCTGCAGAGCAGAATATGCTGAGGTAATAAAGTAAAAATATATTAATCATTTTTGACAAGTGCACCTTTTTGTGATAATGTGGAGCCTGAAATTAATTTGAATGATACATTTGATTGATTGCACGTCGTTAGGGGAAAAGACTGATGGTAATTTGATTTAAAAGGGTGACTGATTATGTAAGCGAGTCTGAAGAACGACGGGTCAGCAATCATAACGACGACAGTCCATTCCTTCCTATTCACACATAAATCCAGCAATAAACTTCAAAAAGCTGCACAGAAATCTGTGAAATCTGATGTGTGCTGATCCTTTAATAAAAACACCAGAGCACGGTCGGCTTCCAGTGAATATAACCTGGAATGTTTTCCTTGCTTGGCAAAAATGCTCATCCAAAGTCCCTTCAAACCCAGCTGACCCCTCGTATGCAGTCAGAGGTATTCTTATTTATTTCAGGTGAAAAATAGCAGATCTGAGGTAAAAGCGCCTCAAGCTTTTCATACTTTCAAACGTACATCCACACTTATTGGTACTTTTGTGAAGATCTGTATAAAAGCTTCCAGAAATTCACCTGTTGCTGGAGTTTCATATCGTCACATTGGAAAAAAATATAGATGTTTTATATTTCTTATATAGAAAATATATAGATATCTTTAAAGAGTGAGTGTATTTAACATAGAAAATATCCAACAAAAACAATATTGTGTGTAACTAAATCACAATTAGTCTAACTCCTGACCAATTAGGGGTGAGCAATATGGACCAAGTGGTAATCTACCTCCCTCTGGACCAACGACGGCTCATGACAAACCAAGCCGTGTCTGGCGTGTTCTGGGAAACGGCTCATTATCAACAGTATCTGTGCGGCTCGCGCCCTCAACCAGTCGCAGGACAATGTCTGTTTGGCAAACAGCTTTTCTCCGGCAAAAGATTTTTACCCAGGCAAAAACGATGTTGTACTCCATTAGCCTAATCCTCAAAAGTGGGGGATTAAACACGGGGATTATGCAGCCATGCAGACAGTAAACAAAAGAGATGACAGGAGGCTGTGTGCTCAGCAAACACACACACATGGCCGTCCGTGCTGCGCTGGAACCCGACACACGTCGGCTGTATTACTACCTCGGTTCTGACGGGAGCCGTCTCCGAGTTGAACAACTGGCTCCGACACCTTTTTTCTTTTTTTTCCTGTTTTTTTCCCCACATACTGTATGTCCGTTATGATTCATTCCCAAAGGCTGGATACCAAACGCTGAGTCACAGTGTGGACAACAAATAGCGCCGTCATCGCACTTTAGGAGCCCGTTTCCTTTCCACCGATCCTGCAAACAAAACTCAACAGCCTGCAGATTCAGAGTTATCCGATAGCTAATGGATGGGAAACAGCCACCATTCATTCAAAACTGAAAACCTTTAGCAGTGATGAAGCTCAGGTTGGTTTTCAACACCTTTCATTTTATTTTAGGGCTGCAGGGAAATAGGGAAATTATTATTATTTTTTTAGTAATCGATTATTCTTTTGGTTATTCTGATTAATCGAATAAAAATGCCAGATTCTGCAGATTTTTTATTTAATCACTTAAGCTTATTTTGTAAAGTATCAGAAATACATTAAAAGATTTTTTTTTTAAACTTTTTTAATTAAAAAAAAAACATTTTATTGTTTGCGACTTCTGAGCAGAACATATTTAGAGACAAAGAAGAAGTTTGTTTATCATAAATGCAAAATGTGAACACTGTAAATTATTTGTACAGTTTTGGTTTAATTACTTCTCTGAGAGAGTTGTTCTTTCAGCAAATGGCCTTTATTTGAGTCTGTAAACGATTAATTAATTGATAAATTGTTGACATAATCACCAACTAATCGAGCAAATCACAATTAATCATGATTAATACTATTAATCATCACTGGTTTCAGCCGTGGTTTGTTTGGTTTGGAAGTAACAAATTAAAGCAACATTTGAAACCGTAGTTGCACGTCACACTAGACACGGGAACTTTCAGTTTAAACAACAGGATATTGTAAAATACTTCAATTCACTGATAAGTTGTCTCATAAAACTTTTATAGCTTCTTCATACCTTGTCTGTAGACTACCTGTTTATATCTTTGGTATTAGTTTTTTTTCTTTCCTGCATGAACGCAACTTTAAATTGCTTTATAGGTTGTGGATCTCCTTAAAAAGATTGTTTAGTGACAATATTAGACATCTTTAAACTTCAATCAAAACAAAACACTTTCGAGCCTGGACCTAAAGATGTTCAGACTTCGGTGTGCGTCACGTTCATACCAGTTGTTGTGCCACCTCTGATCCAGCAGACGAGGCGGTAACGGGCCCTGAACTGGTCGTTCTGTGTTGAGACAAGGATTCACAGACAGGCTGGCAAATTATACGGTTCTGCAAACCTGCTGAGTGTTATAAAGACGGGGCACGTCCGGCTAAATTGGCCAATGACCAGCAGAACAGTGAAGGAAGGTTTGTGTAAATGGGTCTGAAGTAGCAACCTTTTCTGAAGCTACTACCTCAATCTGACAGGCAGCAGGTTCCAGCGCTTACTTAACACCTACACTAATTACAGTAATCTATAAGTGTCGTGAAATATTAATGAACAACATGCGCTCATTAGTAAGGGAGCAGCGATTGGTCCGGCTCCTGAGATGAGACAGGACACCATACTGGGTTCACAACGAGACAGGATACAGTATGTTAGAGACATTTTTATGAAATGGCATCATATTTCTATTTGTTTTCACAAACTATAATCAGTATTTTCAAGTATCAGAATATTGTAGTGCAGATTTAGCAAGATTATTCAATGACATTTTAACTCTTGTCTAATTATAAGGAAGTCTTTTTTTGTATTTTGTATTAGGTTTACAGTATCTGCTTACAGCGACAAGTGTTTTTTGTTCCAGCTAGTAAATTCTCAGTAGTGCATCAGGATTAACAAAGTATTTAGATGATCTGCTGATGGAGCAACGGGAGCAACTACTTAAATATAAAGCTTCTCCGAAAATGCAATGTACATAAAGTGAACAGGAATATTATTGGACAATAATCTCCAATCTGCAAAAAGAAAAGATAAAAAGTAAAGGTATAAGTGAAGTAATAGAATAGCTGAACATGATCAGATTCCAATCCAACACTCGGCACAAACTTTACGACTTATTTTAGTAATTTAACTGAGTTTGTCAAACTAGTGCTGAATCAGGCTGCAGCCAGTTATCATTTACTATCAATAATTCCTGAAAAGTCGGCTTCGTTTTGCTTGCATTCATTCTGCTGGCAGCAAAACCAAGATGTGTTTGGAGACAAGAAGTAATTCGTCAAAGGATAATTATGCTTCTGGTAGCTGAACTTTGCTCCCGGCGTTATCAGAAATGCATGCAGTTTGATTGAAGTAGACCTTAAAGGGAGTAATCTATAATCAAAGGAAAAAGCACAACAACAAAAAATCAATGCTTCTGGTATAAAGCAGTGGTACACATTAATCAAATGTTATTGGGCTACAGTGGGCATTGGCTTCTGCTTTAATAATTAAACAAAGTGTTGGTTAAAGCTAATCTATTGTCAACTGTGAATGTACCGACGTGGTTCAGGCCCTGAAATATTTCTAGCTTGCATTTGCCCTTACATTTATTTTATTTATTATTATTTGCTTTGATTTCTATATGTAATCTCAGAAAATAGACGGTAAAATACTTTTGTTGGTTTATAAATCAGTGAATGGC
>NW_006800144.1:1026482-1031533 GCF_000485575.1 Poecilia formosa
ACAGCTGAAACACTGACTTCCTTTAAATCAAGGCTAAAGTTCCCTCTGATTAGCAGTAAGTGGAGCATTGATCAATATATTTGATGTGCATTTCTTTGATGATTTTGATGATGGCGTTTGACAAAATGTGACGTTTATTGCTTGTTTCATAATTGATGAGTGTATTACATTTGTATGATGTAAAGCACTTTGAACTGCCTTGTTGCTGAAATGTGCTGTACAAATAAACTCGACTCAAGTCCCCAGACACAGTGATCCACTCCCCCCAGCTGGGAGCTGGACCAAACTTTTGGAAATGCTAAATGCTAAAAACATTTGCCTAGATTATCTGAACAGTCAAGATCCAATTGGGTTAAAAAAAAAAAGAAGAAAAAAAAGAGGTTCGTCTCAGGACTTTCGGTAATGATCTGCCTGTTTCAGTTAAACTCACAACATTGAAGTCTTCATCACTGTCCTGTTGACATTCACAAAACCACAGCAACTATTTAGTGGGGAAAGAAAAAAAATTTGACATTTGAGCGGCAGGAAATGTCAGCGAGAGAAACTTCATGCAGCGGGCTTTGGCTTGAATTGAACGACCAGAGTTTTCTGATTTATGACTGCAGCTGAGATCAGAACATAATAGGTGACCTGCAGATGTACATGCATTAGTTTTTCACATTGCTGTTCAAAAGCTGGACGAGATTTAACATTCCTCCTACTTGAAAACAAAGTTGAACAGAAGAAGTGAAATGCTTGCAATGCTACAACTCGCATGTGCAACGTATGCAAGGCATCGAAAATAACCCGTAGGCAACAACTGAAAAACAAAGTTTTACACTAAATCAGGGTATTTTACAGCTGAAAGCATCAAACAAGGGCTTTTTGTGTCATCAGGCTGGATGAAAAAAAAAAACATCCAGCCAGCCTGGATAATCATCAGAAAGTGGGAGTCCCTCGTCTATGACAGAAGCTCTGCCTTTCCCCGTTTTCTCGTCTTTTCTTCTCCATACAAAACCTTCCGCGTCTCTTCCATTAGATAATGCCATTATCACAACAAAACTCATGGCAATTAAACGCCGATTACGCCAGAATTCAGAGCCTGTGCATTAGTCCGTGTTCCATCACGGAGCCGTCTAATATACCTCTAATGCATTCAGATAGTAATATCTTTCTCTAATCTCTAGTAATGTTCAGTGGGGCACCTCCCCACGGATTAGCCAAACCCTCTCTGCTTTAAAAGCATTCTGATCCTGCACCAAAGTAGCGAGCACCTCTGGAAGGTAAATCTTTTATTCCACTTTGTTTAGGAAAAAAAAAAAAATCTGGAAGGTAAATCTTTTATTCCACTTTGTTTAGGAAAAAAAAAAACATTTTTTCCTAAATGCATTTTTTCCTAAATGCATTTTTTTTTTCCATGGGAAGTTGAGCGGTCAGGCCCAGCAGGGTTTATTATTCCATCCACAGTCGTTTGTAATCCTTGATTGGAGCCATTCTGATCGAAACAATAGCACCAATTATGATTAAGAAAGATAAAGGTTGCCGTCTGTCGTTTTCGCCAATCTGATCATCTTTAGAAATGATGAACACAACCATCACCGAGTGTATCCTGTGTTCAGGAGAAAGGGCAACTAAAATTGGGTTTTCAAAGTTTGGGATTCAGACGACAGGATGAAAACCAATCAGCAAATGGCTGTTTCTTAGTAAATCTGCTGGAATCCAACGTGTCCTTGTTGTGGGCCACCGGATCCCCGCTTAAGCTTTAGGCATTGTATGAAATACTATTGATTTGTTACAAATTTGATTTAAAAAGGCACAAATGCTGCATGGGGAAAAGCCTATATTGATCTATAAGATGCATCTCCGTCTTATAGATCAGAATCGTGGTGTCTCTAACGCTCAAACATTTCAACATTGCATTAAATTTAATCTAACAGCGTTTTGGCCATCTGACCCTGAAGATTATATTTGAAAAACTTGACGTGACATCAACTCTTTACTGCTGCCAAACATAAAGATAATTATTATTTTTCTTTTCTTGTATTGTGTGTTTCTCTAGAGCTAAAAACTACTTGGTGTTTGGTCTTGATCCAAGTTGGGTTCATCATAAAATGAAAGCTTCTGCAGCTGCTTGGTTGCGTTGTAGTGCATTATAACTTATCCGATACGAATGTGTAATAAAGTAAGTGGGACCTAAAGATACAGGGGTTGTACATTTACTTTCCTCTGCTACATAAAACCTCGACTAGAACAAATAGGTGCTTGTGAGGAATAAAGAGTTTATCGATTGAAATTGATCGATGTAAATGAGTGAGACTTTCTACGACTGTAGTCGTTTCTGTCCCAGAATGTAAACATTTGAAGCGGAGATGTCTCTTCCAAATGTGCTGTGACTCTGCCTGTAAAGTGAAAATACATCATCACTGGGACAAATCACCATCTGGCACACTCAGAGCTGCAAGAGGGATGAGATGTCAAAGATTGTTTGTCCAAAGATTCGACAACAATGTTCCATAAGTCTATAAGTGGTTCTCCAACTTTGACCTTTTGAACTCCTGGTGTACGCTCCAACCGTAAGTACTGACGCCTCCAAAGTCCGTATCAATTCAACTCTGTTTTAGGATACCCGTCCTTGCAGGCGATGGATAGACATCGATAAGCCTGAAGCTTTAGAAAAAGCTGAGCGATCCTTCACCTTATGTCGAGATACAGTTACAGAGTCGCATTCAGGAACTTTATAAATAGTCAAAACAAAAGACAAAAACCCATCGGAAATTCTCATAGCACAAAAGCATCCTACTTGGTCTGATCAGAGGTGTGAATGTCAGTATTGGTGATAGCCATGTGATGATTTTGGGGTTATTTCCATGGCAACTGAGGAAGACTTCTGACTCCTTCCTTCCTCCTTCCTCCCACCACCAACCCACAGGATGAGGGAGGCATCGAAAAAGGTTTTGAAGCCAAGACTGAAACTAAATCAACTGGAACGTGATCAAACAAAAAAAAAGGTAATTACAGTTTAAGCTGCATGTTTCCAGTAGGCATAAAGTTAAGATTCCCTTCGACAACATCACCTAAAGCAATACAGGAGTTACAAGTAATTCATTTTACAATTCTGTATGCGTTTCCTTAAACTGCAACAAACTACACCAGCAAAATGGACAACATAGTGTGTGTGTGTGTGTGTGTGTGCGTGCGTGCGTGCGTGCGTGCGTGTTTGTATGGTGTCAAATGCACATTTTGTCATGTCAGGCTTACAGACTCACACGGTTGTAACTACTGTTGAAGCCAGAGATGATGGAGCTCAGGGAACGTTATCATCATCATCATCAGTAGGATTATTCAGCCGTCAGTAATCCACTGGTGCTGCAGCCATTTGCAGCAATATGACAATTTTACCGCTTCAACTTAGATTTATATTTAATCTGCAATGATAACTACATAAAATTTACACTTGAACACAAAGGGATACTGTTATTGTTTCAGTGTTTCTTCTGAATTTAGGTTTTAATTCCTTTTTCGCTACATATTGAATTAAAAACCAACTTCAAAATTGTCCGCCTATCTTGGTTGGACAATAGTAATAAAAACATTACAAAATCTCAAACTACTGGAGGGTCTTTCCTTCTTCTGCCTTTCAAAGCTGAGGGGACGACTGTCGTTAATTAACAGCATGTCAACCTTTTGTGCAGCTGCAGATCCGTCACAATATTAAAGACCAAATCTGATCGATAGACGATAAGAGTAATTGGTGCTGAGACATTGACCTGTGGGCATTCCCATGAGCCAGTAGCCACCAGATGAAAGCAGCACATTAAGTCTGCATGTTTTAATAACATCAGAACGTGGTACGGCATATGTTAAGGGCCACGAAGGACCGAACTACAAACAGGAACAAAGAGGCTGGTATTAAGAACTACTAATCCCAGAATGCACTGCTTACTGTCGTCGATGTCCACCACTCAAATCAGCAGGCAAAAACGGCAATGGTCTTTAGTGAAGCAAGACAAGTTGCACTATGTGACGTTAAGAGTAATAAAACTTTAGCAAGAAAAAGAAAATAATAATTTTTTTAAAAAGAGTCTCAAAGAAGTACATTTAAGCCTAATTATTTAAAAACACCTTTAAACAAAGAGCACTTTTTCCTGAAAAAGTCAGATTTATTTGAACAAAAGCAAAGTTTAAAATTTGCAAGAAAAACACCTATAGACTTCCCCTGCTATTTTCCTTCTCATCCAGTACAAAGCTGACCAAGCTGAAGCTTATGTGAAACCTTTACATTCCTAATGCATAAAATGACAAATCTCTTTAGAAGCATTAATGAACCCCATTTTCCCAGTTCTATACCACAGATGTCATAAAACAAAGTAGGAGGCTTTTATAACCTAAATGTACGACAGCGAAACAGCCGCAACCAGTCGGTCTAAAAGGAAAGATTATAATCTAACGACAGAAGAAAACATGCAGTCCATTAGAAAAATGGCGTTTTGTACAGATAATGGCAAAGCGATTATCGCAGTATGTCATACAGTTTGTCCTTTTCACTTGTTCTCATGCTGTTTTACAAGAACGTCGCATAAAAAGACTTCAAATCGCACGCGGCACCATCAGCGGTAAGTAAGAAAAATAATGGATGTAAAATTGGTGTAGTGCCCTGAACTTCAGAGGTACTTTATCTATTTATTTATTTCATATTTTGAATATTACTGAACGAGTCACATTCTGACACCACTGACGTAATTTACACACAGTATCAGTGACTCCTCTTTCCTCAGCCGCCTCCTAACATGAACATGTTATGTTGAACGGGTAACAAATCCTGTCAACGTAGAAGAAACAATACAAGCAGGTGTTCTGGTCAGATGACAGGAAAAGTTAACATTATGGAGCACATGATGCTAAACGTACAGGAGCGCTAACACTGCACATCACCCTAAACCAGTGTTTCTTAACCTGGGTTCGATCGAACCCCAGGGGTTCGATGAGTCTGTCTCAGGCAGGCGCGGAGCTAATAGGGGTCTGGGGGGGCTGCTGCCCCCAAACTGGGCCGGATGGGGGCCCGGGCCTGGAGG
>NW_006800144.1:1031736-1045554 GCF_000485575.1 Poecilia formosa
CAACCGTAAAAGAAGGCAGTGGCAGCATCATGCTGTGGGGAAGCTGCTAAGAGTTAATGGGAAGACGGACATAAAAAAAAATAGAGTATGATACTGGACCCTTAACATGTGATCAAATCAGAATATTCATGTGTTAGAATGGTCCGATCAAAGTTCAGACCTAAATGAATTCAGAGTCTGTGATAAGATTTGAAAAGTGCCATTTAAAGCAACCAAGTTTAAGACATTTTTCTAAAAAGAAACAAAAATGTCAGTAAAGATATTCAAAGCTGATGGAGAAATAACCTGAACGACTTATAGCTGTAACTTTAAATTAAACTTTTAAAATGGCTGATAAGAAATGCACCCTACACTAATCAGTGTTTTTGTTGTTGTTTTTTTTCCAATAAATGTTATATTGATCGGTCACATACAGTCCAATAAAATACACTCAGGTTTGCTCTTACTCAATCAGATGTGGAAAAATGTGAAAAAGTTGGTAAAAGCTCTTTTGTAAGTCTGAGTGCAACACAGTAAGGACTCTTTGAACGCAATTCGGAGTTTAAATGGGCCTGAAAAAATCCAACCAGACCCAAACCAATAGACGCTGTGTCTGATTAACATTAATTATAGTCCTGAGCCCAAAGTAAACCAGGGATATTATTTGAATAAAGTTTTTTTTGTTGTTTTTAAACCATCATTTAAGCAAGCAGTGTTAGTCTCCCGTTTTTTGTTGAATGTCTTCCAGCTCCGTTTTGTCGGTTGTTGTACCAGTAATGTGTGATGGATTTATTCTGCAGTGCGCTGTGTTTGTTACAGCTTAATGAACAGTGGCACCTTACTTTCCTTCTTTTCTCAACAGGATAAGCTGGTAACTTCTCTATTTCGACTATAATAAGTAGATTATCACAACTTGATGTCATGCATTCTTGTTTGGCTTTCTCTGTGTATTGTAGGCTTATTAAACACACCACAGAAGCCATAACCGACTCAACCATCAAGCAAATAATTTCGGCTCCAATGTCAAACCAGGCTCAGGCCATAAATTTGAACTAAAATCCAATTTTACCGTGAGTCCTCCCCGTTCCTACTGAAACATCAAAAATGACTCAAAACAACCAGCTCACTCAGGTTTGGACAAAATCAATTCAGATAATCATGGTAAAAAAAACCTGATGCCCTTTTCATCTCTGTTTGCTGTCACAAAATAACGATAATATAACAACTATTTTTGCTGTCAAGTCTCATAAAGCTAACTCCCCACAATAAAAATAAAATACAACCATTCTCGAGGGCCTAAAGTGCAAAGTGAGACTCTAACGCTTTGGCTCGCTGTGATGTATCTGGAGATTCTCAACTTCAACCCATAATGATCCCGCTGCCAGAAACATCCTCCTGCAGGAGCTCAAAATCAGCACGTAAACGCAGAGCAGCCTCTGCAACATAAAGCTGCCAGTAGAACCTTTCCTCCTCCTTCACACTCCCTGCACACTGTCTGTTTAAAAATAGACTTTGTTTCCCAGTTTACTTCTGTGAATGTGAATCGCCCGACGATGGAAGTTTTGGCGAATGAAATCAACCAGTGTCTGAATAAACACTTAGTGACAAGAAAAGAAAAAAAAAAGAGAGCATCCTCTGACGTTTTATCTTTCTCTTCGATCATGACAAGCAGATCCGAAAATTGGGATTGCTCAGACGGAGTGTGGGATAAGCCCTTCGGCGGGGAGCGCAGACATCATCCCACCCATGGCTGCTCAGCTGGTCCTTTTCCTGCCTCTGAAATCCCCTTATCAATCCACCAGGCAGATTTGTGCCGCGGTATGATGGTATGCAATCAGGAACGGGACTCGGCTTTGGTGTATCACGAAATGCAGGTCGCAGAGGATGCAGTTCCTCTTGAGCAGAAAGCAGGAGACGGACAGATTTCAACCAAGTCCGGCTCTCAGTAGAAAGCCAGGGAACGTAATCTAATCTAGGTTTGAAAGCCAGGAAAGATGCAGTGTAGCGTCAAAGGGACATAAATAAAAACACAGATATATTTTGCGGAACATGAGTGCTGAGTTAAAAAAAAACTTTTGACAATTATTCTCAGTTTCTTTGAGGCCAACAACTGGTACTAACATCACAATTCATCAAAGGTAACGTCATCTTGCACACAGCACCAAATACACTATAACTATGAGGTCCATTTTGAACCCAACGCAGCATTTAGCCCAAATGCATAGAGGGAATTAAGGTGATAAATAATGCATGCCGTCATAATGGATTAGTCTAATCTTAATGCAGCTGCTCTGATTGATTGATGTGAAACAGGAAGAGAGGCAAGAAGCTTTCAGGAAAATCCAAAATGCTCAGAGATCTCACTTCTACGATGCCTTCACTGGTCGGGAAAAAATGCTAACTAGAAACCAGTTAGAATTCGAGAGCCTTGGTAAGAAGTGTTTAAACAGAAATATCTGCTTCTTATGATTGTGTTTTAGCCTTTGATTTTATTCATAGCCTTTCTTTACGGTAATTAAAGTGATGTCATTTCATAGTGGAAACATAGGCAAAGAGACACAACTGACATGAACTTTCTGTCCTGCTCTGACCAGCTCCGCCGCCATTGAAATGTCCTCTATTTTCTCAACATCACCGTCTCTTTCACTTCTTATTACAAACTGGAAAGGGTGGAGTCACAAGACTACAGACAACACGAAGCGGAGCATCTTAACCCTCCCACAGTCTTAGTGTAAGGCTCAGGCAGGGTGCAGCAAATGTCACGGTTGGACAGCAGGGAAGTGGGGAAGAAAAAGTGGGAGGTTTATCCCATCAGACCGTAAGTTCCCGAAACCACACCCACGAAAAAAACTTGTTAACGCCCACGCTGGGACAATGTAACTCTTGAATTGTGCACAGTAAAAAAAAACTTTAAAAAAAAACTGTTTCTTAAGACCACAGGATGGTTAAAGGGACATGAGCAAGGCCAAATGAGACAAAAACCACTTTTCATTTTCTTAAAACAGAAAATATCGACATGGACAAAATGCCATAGGTCATTGTCAAAAATTTCAGACTCTGTTCATTTTTGGTTTATCGCCTAGGCCGACTGCTAAGCATATTTCTTTAAAAGTTTCCTGAGAGTGAATGTATGGGGTGAACAATCAAACTCAGAAAACTCCAAGCTGGGATTCAAACCCAGCACCTCATTTTATTTTCAAATTCTTAACAGACTTGCTTGCACTACAAATCTCTGTTAGTTAAAGGCATTTATCAGGAAATACAATGTTTCTGCAGTTTAGAATTAGAATATTTTGTTTTTTAGCTGAACTAATAAGGCATTTAAAATAAATAGACTATTAAAAGTCCTTTTACGGGAAATCCAAACACAGAAACAAACACTATGCGCTCTGCACTCATCACAGCGTTCTCGGTGAAGTTGTTGATTTGATAGCATCTGCGGGACATGTGCGTCCCCAGATAATGCTCTTATGTAATCCAAACATGCCCATCTACAGAGCCCGAACAAATGTCCTCCAATAAACAGAATGTATGCGATGCATAGCAGGAGCTATCTTCAGAGGACCAAGGATCTCCTCTAAATATAGCCGCTCCCCTCAATGAACTCTGCGCCCATCACTCTCAGTCTCATAAACATCCACTCAAACATACACTTGAGTGACAAAAGGTCTCGTCATCCAAATCTTCATCTGTTGTATGCAGGGCTGTCTAACTGTTGGCTTAAACGGTATTAACAGGGAGACGTTTCAGAGTCCAGATGGCACAATGAGCCTTTTTCATAACAGAGCTACCTGCAAAAGAACAAATACTTGATGAGCCATTTCCTTTGTTTGCCATCAGGGGATGGGACGGCTACATATGTCCGTGCCATTGTAAAATGTACAGACATCATCTTTCATCCCGATAGTGCACGGCAAAGGTCAGAGGGTGACTTCCTGTCAATGAAGAGCTCAAGAAACAGAAACGCTGACTTGAGAGGAAGAAGAAAGTTACTTAAACGTTACGAGATGAGTCCAATCAAAGCTCTTTCAAATGAATGGCTACCTCTGTTGCAAGCATACTGGAGCTTTGAAACAGATGGGAGGGAAAGAAAAAAAGAAAAAACAGAGAGCGGGAGTGAAAGCATGAACAAAAGCGGGGTCAAGAAGGTAGCAGAGATAATGCAACAGATGTTGCGGTGTGGGCATGGAATCATAACCCCGGCCGAAGCCCGGGGCTTACGTCAATCCCAGGACGAAAGGGATTTTCTATCTCCATCATAAAGCACTTTCTTTTTTTCTCTTTTTTTTTCCTGGTTTTTAGCCGCAGAACATCTCCACAATTATATCAAGAAAATCCCAATTTGTTCCCAAAATCTCCAGATAAATAAGTTAGGTCCTTCAGCTTTAAGTTTACTACTCTGCAATTACGGACCCATTGTGTTGAGAAAAACACACCCAGGAAAGCAATGCGGCTTTGTCCTCATGCTTGGATAATTTCAGAAAACCCATAGTGTGAATGCTTACTCATAAAAAATGAAAACACTTTCAAATAACATGAATAAAGGTAGTTTTCACTTGAGGTAAGAGCAGTTTTCATGCAATCTGAAATCACACTACGTTAACTTAACAGTTACTTATTAAAACGAGTAAAGACCTAACGGTCATCTTAATAGATTGCATCATCCTCTAAATTATCGCTACAATTTTTTCTTTCCAATATTATCTAATCTAGTCTCTCACTTCTGATTTTATAGAAATCAGGTTTTTCAAAAATCTACCCAGTTCGATAACATTATGATAGAAATGTTGTTGTGACCGATAAATGATATTTACCGATATTTTTCTACCTTTTCGATACCTTGAGAAAAAAACCACTACACCGCTGATTCCACTGCTGCTTCAGTTGAACTACCCACAATCCTGTGCTGCATCACTACCACTGTCACATGACTAAGCGAATACTGCAGGACAAAACGTTCTCCCCGTCCAGAAAGAAACAGAAACAAGATAGTAATTAGTATCGGTTGTTGATATCGGACCAGTTTTATTATTTGGAGCGATAACAATATATATAAAAATAAAAAAAATCACCAATATTGGCCGATGTTTGGGTCTCTGTGAACTAAGCACCCACGATATATCGGCACTAAAATAAAAACATTTGGAAGAGGTATTTGTTCAAAAAGGAAACACAAAAAAAAACAAGAATAACACAAATAGGCAACTTGTGATGTTACCAATAGCAAGTATGGAAGCTCCTTTTTGATAAGATTTATCTTTATTAAAGAAAGGTTTACAATAAAAGAGCGAAACCAAGAGAAAACCTGACCCTGGCACATTGTTCTGCAGATGATAAACTATATCTACAGCGAGCTTGATTGATTTCTGCCGACACGTCTGGCGGGCAGCTTTAAGGGCTTCTACAGAAGTAGGAAAACATTAAAGCATTATACGATGTGATTGAAAGAGAAACCTGTGGCTAAACGTCTGTAGCTACAGAAAGATAAGAACTACTTTGCTCAGCATGTACAAGGACATCAGAGAAACCGTCTGAAAAAAATGTTGTTTCACACGACTACCGTTCATGTCAGGTTTAAAAAAAAAAAACGCAATTGTAGTTTGGTTTGCTTCACTATCAAAGCTTGAACTGATCAAAAGCACCAGTTGTTATGGTAATGCTATTTGCCAGTTTTGTTTCATTTGGAGCTTTTAAAATCCATCTTATTAGATATTCAGCTGGTGTGCGCTACAACAAGGTTATCAAAGTCAAACCCAGAGGAGGTTGGGTTCCTTCAAAACAGGAAAGCTCATTAGCCTCCGCTAGCATCAGAGTAAGAGAGAACGTCTCCAGTGGATTTGGTCAAGAATAATTTGCCAACAAACCACAGAGGAGAACATAGGTCATGTTCCTGAAATCATATGACTGCAGCTCTATAAAGGCAAATTATCTGTATTAACAGCCGTTTGCAGAGGTGAAAACGAGGCAAAGAAAAACAAATCATTTTTCTGGCCCCACAAGCAGCTCAGTGGCACGCTGCTTCTCTCCACATATGTTGTTTGCTTTCAAAAGAGGCATCTTATAGAACCACGACTACATTGATTTTGCAATTATTGCCATTTCAGACTGAAGCCAGCAGGAACGGACTGTTGCGAGAATTAAATAGCGAAAAAAGAAAAGATAATTCAAAACACAACTGCAGGGAGGATCGATGCACTGGCACAGGGTTCTACGAATGTTTTCGTTTTATTTAAAGCTTTAAGTGGCTGCAGTGAATTAGCCTGACATCTCCAGACACACATGGAAATTAGTCTTGGACCTCTTTATTTTTGTGGTTCATTCCCAGGGGGCCGTTATAAGCAGACAAAACAAAACACTTCACATTACAGATGGGAGGAAAAAAACACCTAGTAAGAAGAACACTGGGACAACGGGGGAAGCTATAGTGTAAGCCTAATGTGGCAGTAAATAATAAAAAAAATACACTTCTGATTTATGATATAGTATTTTTTTAAATCCCCCCCAAAAACATATTTTTTTAAATTACAAATAATTAGGGATATTTTTTCTAAAAATAAAAAAAGCAAAAATTTATTTTTGTAAATTTTTTTTAGAAATAAAACATACCTAAAAAAAAAAACGCCGTTAACAACTACCCATATTAATATAGTTGCTATAGCAACTTACTTTATTGTTATTGTTATTTCTTTATTTGTACAATAAAGTCTCTTGAGACTCATTGTCTCATTTACAAGAGACACCCGTTACGTCATTTTACTATCAAGCATCAGTATTGGCCGATATATCGTGCATTGTGTACCCTATTTTTCTGCTGATTCAATAAGCAGATTCCTAATAAAATACTATTACTTTAATAATATTATCAAAATATGTTTCCTATGTCTCAATTCTTGTTATGAAATAGTTCCGGAACAGGAAGGGCTGATCAGAAACGCATCAAATTCAAGGGTCACAACTGTTTTACGTTGCAAATGAAACATGAGTTCATAAATTTATCTCTTAAATTGGTTGATAATGACAAAATAACGCAACCTACACTGTCCTTTAACATAACTCAGCAAAGGACTGTATGAGGAGAAAAAACAAAAAAAAACGTGTTCAGGAAGTGAACGCTCTCACATATTATCTCAGTAAGTATAGACTACGGACGCCCACAAGGAGAGCACTTGACCTCGCGAAAACTTGGGTTGCCTGAGGCCCAGCTGAACGCTGCAGCTTGCTTATGAATACATTTAGCTGACTGAATATGATTCAGGTCACAGAACAGGATTAACTCCAGTGGATTAAACTCTGATAAAACCAAGTAATAAAAACTAAATGGAAATCCTCCCCTCACCCCCCTTGTCTGGGTCCCCAAACAGCCCCAACTTCCAAGGTCTCCACAGACGGAGTGTGATCTTAACAAGATTTGAATGGTAAATCAGCTGAGTGACATGAGGACAAATTACATCATCGTCTAAATGGTGATTGGACACATCCTGCTGCACAAGCACAACAGGACCTGGCGCTCGAAACAAGACTCCGCTGCAAATGTTACGGCGGACGCTCAGGGCGCAGATACGATCTTCAAACGCCGCTGCTTGCTTGTTTGTTTCCACAACATCAAATTCACTGCGACGCTTTATTTTAAGAGTCATGTTGAAGAGTTACGGAGTCATCTGTGCTTATTGGCATCTCTGGCAAAGATGGGTAAAAAGCCTTAAAACCGAATCGCACAGACATAATCCCATAACTTAAAGGCACTCTTAATTTCTCTAAAGAAAATGTAACTAAAGCATTTTCTTTATTAGCTTGAGCTTCTAAATTAGCAATCCATGACTTTCTCTTTCTGCTGGTTGTGCGAATGACACGAAACAAAAGCCCGGTTGTCTTAATCATTCTCCAATAAGGGGCAACACAAGTGAACATGTCTTTCAAGCAATTTTATAAGACGCAGGAAAATACTACAGGAAATTATCGACCAGTCTTGACAGAAGATGTTTATCATGCCATCACAAATCATGAGGATGAGAAAATACCCTAAAGCTCACAGTCGATTTGCTAAATATTGCCTGTGACTTTTACTCAAACTCTGGATTTGATTAGAAGAGCCTAAACCTGAGCTTATTGAGAATAAACACTCCATGTAGTCCTGCATATAGAAAAGCACTTCACTGGTGAGTACGGTAAAGGACCTTGTGGTTATGTGGGCCCCCAAAGCCTCTGGGAACACAACATGACGGACTCTTTGAAATATCTGCAGGTTTTCAATTAAAAAAAAATCTTTGGGCTTCTGTAAATCAACACAATGAACCAAAACACATGGTAAAATCAGGACGTGTCTGCTTCTCCAGACATGTCTTTGTTTATGGGTTTCTCATTTCTCTGAGGGATCTAGAGAGATTATTCAAAGAGGAATCTTGTACCGTTCCTCTTCGTCTGCTTGCTCAAATCTTGTGCTGTGACATATGGAGAAGACTAAGTGGTAATTTCTTGTCAAAGTGGTTTGCACGAAGTATTATGTGTGGATTATTATAAAACTTTGTGTTCATTTTAAGGCCTTTCACACATTTTTTGCCAGGGATGTCGATCATTTTGGAGGTTGTTGTTTATTACGCTGCCGTTTCTTCGCTTTTTGCGGCATTGTAGCTGAACGAAAGCACTTCTTTTTTTTCCCCTTTTTTCCAGCATCATGACAACCAGCAGCAGCTTCATCTACAGCCACGTTACTGACGCCTCATTAACATTGTTTACTTCCGTAATCAGTCCTTTCTGCCAGTTAGTTTATGGATCAATTCGTTACAGTTTGCATGAAATGTTACAGTTAGGTTCAACGTGATCACATGAACTTAAAAATGCCCAAAGTAACATATTTAAAGTGCTTCTGTGGATTGCATTTCAAACCTAAGTATGTGCTAGAATTGATAACTTTAGATTTTTTCATACCAAGGCTACTTCTTTTATTCGCTCGCTTTCTTTTCCAAAAAAATATTTTCAAAAAGTGACTTTTATTTCAATCCTCCCTTCTGTGAGTACTACGATGTAGGGTTAGAGTCAGACTATGACAGTTTTGATTAAATTTTGAAGACATGGTCATAATATTAGCAGGAAAAAAGACGCACTTAGTAGAAAAAATGTCTTTAAATTACAATAAAAGTTAATTTATTGTCAAAAAAAAAATCAGACATGACTCGATCAATTCACGTGATTCTCTCTCTGAAATAGACAGTTGTTTGTACAATCGTTTAAAATGATAATAATTTGATACTTATTTGCAAAAAGATTCAGTATTAGTATTTTTTTTCTTGTGTGAGTTCACACAACTTTATTCTCCTTTTATTAAACTTTATTTGTGTATTAGTGTGACTTTAATCTCATAATTAAAATAAATACATAAATAAAACAAACCCTGGTCCTAACATTTGTTGTAGAGTTGACCTGAATTCAAAGTCCAGATAAGTGGCTGTAAAACACGCTTGTGAAACAAGATGGCTGCCCAGAAACTATGGTAACCCAAAGAATTCACTGGTGGGGAAAAAAACAAAAAAAACAAAAACAAAAAAAAACTGATTTTCCTTGAATCTGTTTTTTTTAATCAAAATATATATTGATAAATTGATCAAATCGATTTATCACTCCGACCTTATTTCTCGTTGTTAAACCAAGGGATGAATTCATCGCTTCAGCATTTCTTCCAGCAGAAGTACGACCTTCATGTAAGACTCACTCGGTAGAGTATTACTGCTCACCTCGGCCTATTCTCGGAAAAGGGACATTTGCGAGGCTGAAAATTAAATGTCGCTGTAGTTATAGAAATGCCACTCTCCGTTTCTCCGGTATCACTTTGTCATTCAAGCGGTGACTAAGAGGCCGACTCTGCTGGAGAACCTGACCCTCATTTTATGGGATCGTAAGTTTAATATTTGATGGCCGAGCACACGTTATAAAACAGGGACCTTTCTCTCTTCGAATAGCTTCAGTGTAACTAATCACCATCTCGATAAGGCAGGATTATTATTTATGCAACAGGTCAGGGCATTGATTTATGATACGAGGGGGGAAGGGAGAGGAGAGAGAAAGAGACGGTCTTTGCTGGTGCATTAGTGTCGAAGGTAAAAAAGAAAAGCATCTTTTGTGTCCATTTCTTTTAAAACGCCATCCTTCCAGAAACTCTGTTTATGGTAGTGAAAGCCGCGGCTGTGACGACGAGAACTAACCGTGAAAGCAGAGGAGTGGGCTCAGGGACGCGCTGACGATAATGTCAGGTTGTGGGGAGGGAAGGAAAAAGAAAACATGCTGGTTTATCAACACTCTAAACACCTCAGACTGATTCATGACTGGTTTCAAGTGGAAGGTTGCTTCTCCGTTTCTGTGAGAGCGGATCACACGAAGGCGTGGGCGTCGGGTTGTTAGCAGTCAAGCCTCGAGGGCGGAGGGGAGTCACATTTGAATGTTCGCACGGGCTAATAGGCATGATGATTTACAATTTCATTTCCATGATGCGAGCCTCCGAGGACACACGCACGGTGCGATGAACCGTCTACATCCAACTGTGTGATGAGTAGATGAACGGGTGTCTCGCTCGCTTTCGTTCTAAAGTTTTTAATCTCGTTTTGACTTCAAGTGAAAATATTTTTTAATGAAAGCATTCACAAATCATCATCATAAAGTGGTTGTTGCTCCACACTGCTGGTCAGCTGGATGATTTGAGACTATTTTGGACCTTCTTGTCTTTCATAAGTTCAGCTTTTTGGAAGCTGAATTCATGATGGTCAGGGAGTAGAAGTTAAAGGATTGCGTCCGAGCCACGAATAAAAAATATGTCGTTATTTGTGCAATGCTTTTGTCTTTAATTTTGTAAAAATTTAGCAAGTGAGGTTAACATTAGTTTAGGTCAGCTTTATTGTGAAATTTTGTTTTTTATTTTGAAAAGCATACTTCCTGTTGAGCCTTACGCTACATTAGAAAAAACAAGACGGCAGAAGGACAGAGCAATAACCAAATAAAAGAGAACATGACGTGATTTTGGAACGCCATTTTTTGTTTTTGCATTTTCCTACATATAGATTTTTTGTTAAATTTATGGTTTTGCACGCGTTGTTTACTTTTTTACAAGAGTGCCTATTGAATGACTGATATTGGATCTGTTGCCATAACAGATTATCATAAAAGTGACACTGTTTCAACACATTCAGCGAGACACAAGCCACAAAAAGTCGGCTGCAAGGTCTACTTGAGCAAACGGCACGACTAAATCCCGTTCTTGTCTTGCCTAATTTTAATCAATAAAAAGTAAAACGGGGAAAGATTTTTTTGTTTTTTTCAGGTAATTCTCATTGTAAATTTAATGCATGTTTACGTTATTTTCTTAATTCCGTCTTTCAAAATGAAATGTTCAAAAAAAGGAAATGTTGTAGACAAAAAATATTAATAATCAATGTGTGGAATAATTTAAGTCCCAATAGAAATGAAAACAATTAAATCATGTTTTACAATTTTTAATAAAAAAAATTCTGATTATCCTCAACATCACACTGTTCTCTCTCCAGCCCAAGCCTGAAATATGTTACGACTTTTAAGATTTAACTCCACATAAACCTTCAGGTAAACACGATTGCTCACAGTTATCATTAATACGAATGCCAATAATTGACATTATTGTGCTTTACTTTATGTGCTTCTGATACTGTGCCAAATAAAAATGTAATCTCAAACTAAGCCAGGCTGCCACAGATTACTTGAACTTCTTGACAAATTCATATGTCCACCAAAATATTGATTGTTTTTAAAAAATTACATATGCTGTACATAAGACAAAACTGCTGAAATTCTGCAGAGAATGCCAATAAAAACGTTATCTAAATTCATGCTATGCTATGCATTTGCTCTGTCTGCATCAATGAAAGTTAACTTAACTCAGCATGCCGAATGCTTAAAGCGACTCCGACTAACATCAGCACCACCTAATTTATCAATAATAAAGCAAATAGTAATATGACCGATTATTTGTCCACTGTGTGTACAGTAACAAACATTTATCCCCAGATGACAATCATCAATTATAGAAATATACTGTAACAGAAGGATATTCTGTCCTGACACAGTAGCACAGCATTAAATATGTCACCTTTGACCCCAATAAACAGACACTATACAAAATGGGTTAAGACTGTCCTGCTACGCATATGCGGAAGAGCTTAATGTTTTAACATTTGTTGTGTATCTTTGTATTTTGTATTTATGGTTTTGCATGCGTTGTCTACTTTTTAACAAAAGTAAACAACTTTTATTTACTTTTAAAATGTAAATGTAAAATGCATTTTCAGATACGGTAAGATGTGTGGCGAATTGAAAAACAATGTGAAAGCAACGTATGGTACACCACCCAGGCAATAACAAAGAAAGTTGAAAGAAACCATGAATGTAAATAAAAATTATAAGAACTTTTTAATTGTTGCAGAATAGAAAAACTGAAAATGTAACTATACTCTCACTATAGTGCTGTTGTTGTTTTTATAAGAATAAAATATCGAATAGTAATCTTTATGGATGATAAAAATTACAGACGTGATCGATTTAATATTTTATGCTCATTCCTCTCAACTAAAATTATTTATAAGTACAATAAGTGACTCAGCTGAGGACACTTACAGGCAGACTGATTTTGGCAAGCCTAAGGATTTCCACATTAGATAAATACTTCTGAGGTTTAGCGAACTTAAGCTCATATAAAACCCAGCTTTACAGATGTGAGTGGTGGTGAGGAAACTTTCCAGCTTTACTGTATTTCTATCTTCCATTTCACTTTTTTCATCCCACTGTTTTAACAAAACCGTCTCATCTTTTGGTTTTGCCAAACCAAAACATCCATGACTGTTTTGATGAAGGTTCCCCTCTATATGACACTCCTGATTATTTAAAAACTAATTAAAATCCAGTTCCTCTTATGATTATAACTGAACACAGCTCAACAAAACACAAGCAAATACACGAGTTCCCAAAGGTCACATGACTAATATCTGACTGAAAACAATCAGCATCTGGATCTCAGTGCGGTGTTTGAAAATCTGACTAACATAGGCCCTGTTCAGCTTTGACCCTATTCTTCTTTTTTTTAACAAGGTAACAACAAAGAAAAACAAATTCACACTCACATTTACCACCAGATATTCACACTTCCTTTTGCCAAAATAGCTTGAAATAAAGTGGAAAACCATCAAAAAGAACAAATCCAAATGCATGGACACAGTCGTATAAGGAGCCTGATTTCAAAACAGACATTTAAAGCCTAAATGTCTGACACACACACACACACACACACACACACACACACACACACACACACACACACACACACACACACACAGAGAGAGAGAGAGAGAGATACAAACAGTTAGTTTTTACCTTGGCACTGGAATCCTTGCTTTCCAAACCCCCTGTGAAAAAGAGAGGAGACTGATTTGAATGGCTCTTACTGTTTAAAACACACTGAATAACGTATTCATTCACACATGGACCCATTCACACCACATTCATTCCAAGGACACAGCTGTTAATCATGAGCTTTGCACAAGTTTGATGGTTTTTTTACAGTTTCATCTTGAGAAATTTGGAAAAGTGAATAAAAATCTGATTTGAGTAATTCAATTTGAACAGTGAAACTTATATTACACATATATGAATGTATATATTGATCTCATGAATCTCCCCTAAGCTCTGGAATGATCTTTGCTTCACATTCTTTTCACTGAATCTAAATTTTTTTTTTAACCAGGCATTTTTCTTCCACTCAACTTTCCATTAAAATGCATGAAAGCACTCTAAACAGCCATCTTCGTTAACAATGACTCTTTGCAGCTC
>NW_006800144.1:1045564-1085564 GCF_000485575.1 Poecilia formosa
TATATATATTCCAACTATTTCTGTTCATTTCGATGATTGTGGCTTATAACTAATTCAGCTTCTCATAGAATTAAAATATTACACAAGGCCATTTTATATGTTAACTACTTTGATGTTATAATTGTACATGTATGAATCAATATGCTAGGTTGCTAATGTTATACTAAGTGTGTGTACTTGTTTTATGGAAATAAATGTTTATTATTATTATTACTATGTGAACCACAGGAAGAGCAGCAATTGTCGCAGCAAAAGCTAACGGGGATTCAAATTAACAAACTTTATCTTTTTTAAGCAAAAGTTTTATTTCATGACCAACGTGTGGAAAACTGCTGATTTGATCGTTGTCTGGCAAAGAGTCGCTGATTCCATTTACACAGAGGGTAAGTTTAAAAAAGGTTGTTGCTAAAGATGATGGATGTTCACACTGCACACATACGTATACATAAGGAAAGTTAAGTGGAAGAAAAAAAGCATGCCATTCAGAGGACTGAGCAGCAACAATAAAGAACTGGACTGGTGCACAGTGACCCAAAATCATTCCCCCCCCCCCAACAGTATTTGGAACATGCCCACACTGATAAAAATATGTCTACCTGGTTTAATGATTATTGCATCACTGTCTTTGACTGATCAGCAAACTGGCCTGACCTAAAACGTATAAAAAAAATATTTGGGCTGTGTGAATAGGACGTTCAGAGACAAAGACTCAACAATGCTAATTAATTAGCAGAGCCACAGGCTGATTCGCTCCATGCTGCACTAATGCAGTGATTCATGGCTGAAATTTCTATATATATTGATTTCATGAATCTCCCCTAAGCTCTGGAGTGATCTTTGCTTCACATTCTTTTCTCTGAATCTAACTTTTTTTTTTTAACCAGGCTTTTTTCTTCCACTCAACTTTCCATTAAAATGCATGAAAGCACTCTAAACAGCCATCTTCGTTAACAATGACTCTTTGCAGCTCTAGCAGGCAGGGACATAGAGACTGTCAGCTGGACAAATGCCACATCAGCAACCTTCCATATTATGAGGCGGCTCATCACATAACACTTCTGCATTAAAAATAAAAACTTTTTTATTATTATTTCATGCAAAATTACGATGTTCTGTTAAGTTACAAATTTGGGTTCTTGTTAGCTGTGAGGTATAATTGTGAAAACTAAGAGAAATAAAACACTGAAAATCACCGCTGTGTTTATCAACGTCTAAAAATGTGACTTTTCTGAACTAAATTACAGAAATAAAGCGACATCTTTACTATCCTGATTTACTTCGATGCACCATTATGTTGTATTAAAAGCATTAGCTGACTCGCTCCTTGAGTTAATAATAATCAACAATACAGCAGAAGAAAAAGTCAAGTCTGTCCAGAGAGACATCGCTTCTCAAAACGTTACGGCATAACCACCAAATCCCAAAGCTTTCTGGGATTTTTTTATTTTTATTTTTTATGATCATATTTAATAATTACACTGTTAAAACAATAACTAAATGCATATAGCTTGTAATTAGTTGTCCTACAATCACATAAAGACATGTAGGTGCATGTCTGCACAGGCTTCCTGGCCCGCTTCTTCCCTCCGTTTGTGTGTTCAAGCACAGTGTGTGTGTGTGTGTGTGTGTGTGTGTGTGTTTGTGTGTGTGCGCAACGCGATGGGAGCTTTCCCTTTCAAAATATAGTTGTTTGATTTCACATTTTGAATCATATCGCCTGCATGCTGAACTCAAAAGGAGTGGCACATGTATGCTTGCCAACAACACAATGCATTAAAGGCATGAGATTACACACACACACACACACACTAAAGAACATAGTACTTTAAACGTAGGCGTGCCTTCAGCAACATACACATTTTTTTTAAAAGTGCTCAACTGAGAACCCAAAGTGATTTTGTAGTTCAAGTGTTCCACTAAAACGGCAGGAATTTTTAAACGTCCTGCCCTTTTCCACAGTATGCAACATGAGCACATGGAGCTTTTCACATGGACCTGATTCTACAAGTTCAAAAGAAAAAAAAATGCCATTCAATATCAGCGGCTTCAGTGGTTACACTGTGTGCAATGCACGCGTGGAATGGCTGCAAGTTAGTCATCCTAAATGCTTGACCGAGGCCAAAATCACAGGAGCTGCGTTGCGGTTGTTTGTTCAAGAATGAAGATAAGGAGGGGAGTGGAGTCTAATGCAAAGGAGACTTTCGTGAAGTCATTTTTGTTGCATGATTCCTGTAAAAAGAGAGAGAGACACGGGACCTAATCCGGCATAAATTCTAACTACATTTCAGTGAATATTTTCCCTCCCGTTTACTATTACTATTGTTTTCAACGAGCCAGCAGCAACAACTCCTCCCATTCGATAGTAGGGCAAAAAATAAAAATAAATAAATAAATCACAAGCAATCCCCTAGCGCGTTGCAAAGTGTTTTTAAGGCGTGCGGGGAATGAGGGGTTGGAAAGGTGTCGCGACCCCCCAGAAGTTACATCACACCGAGCAAAGAGAAGGACTCGACTGAAGTTATTCGATATATGTGCAACAGGCGGGGTGGAGGTGGGAGACGGAGCAGAGCGCTTACCAGATGAAGTCGGTGCAGTGGCTGCAGAAAGTCGGCTGCTTGAAGAACCTGGCGATGAATTTGTGGTCCTTCACTTCGTGGACGTTCTTTTGCCTCAGAGCACCTTTTCGAGCAAACCTGTTCGCTACGTCCGCGGTGAACGACTCGTTAAAACTTGCATCTGCCATCGCGTTCCTCCTCTCTCTCTCTCTATATATATATAAATATATATAAAACACAAATCAATGCAACAGCTTCCTGATGTGTTCGGGCTCGTTCCTCAGTCCGAAGTGAACGGTCTGCGCTTGTCAGTGCCGAGCCAGAAAGCGAAGCGGCGGTCCTGACTGGAGACACTGGACCTACTGGGTCTGAGGGATTTCCCTGCCTGTCGCTGCTCCACTGACACTGACAGGTCGGCTCCGTCAAGGTGGCAGCAGTGAGAATCCCTGCTTCCTCTGACTCCTTTCAAATCAAAAGTACTTTTTTTTAAGTTAGAAGGAAGAAATTGGTTTCCCTAGTATTATTGGCAGTTTCAACAGGTTCCTATAATTAATATCGGATAAATGTAACCCTTTACATTTCCTGCCCCCAGGGGGCAACATCATAGGCCTGAGTCTGACATAGATGACATAATTTACACAAACAACTGCTAAATACAGAAAATGTTAATAGAAAGATTCTTTTTACCATAATGTGGCGCAACTATGCATGGCATATAGTGCTATACACATTTTTTGCGCCACTGAGTGACGCCTTCAGGATGTTCTTCTTCAGTTTCGTTAGCGGTTGGCGAAAAAATACGTTTACGTAATCATTACCGCCACCAACCGGTCAGGTAAGGAATGTCCTCAATAAATATTCGGTGGCCAGATCAGTATGGAGCGTAAAGAGTGTCAAATAACAATAGATACACAACTTGTGAAATAATTATTTAAATGCGTCATATTTTTTATTTATAAAACTGGAAATAAATTGGGAAATATTTTATTAGTTATTTGTGCCTAGCTTAAATGTATTGATTTCGTTTTTTAAAAACTTATTTCATATGTTAATAAAATATTTTTGCGTTTCTATGCTGAAGCAAGTAATTTATTCATTTATGCTGTATGTGGGTGGGATTAGGGCTGTTTTGAGACCTTGAGGTCTGATTGGCTGCTTCAAACAGCATATCGAGGCAACTTCTTCCCTGTTTGCTAAGACTCTATGGTTAAAATCTTTGCTGGAAGTGTGGAAGTAACTTCAGTAAATTCTTGTAATTTAACCAAATGAATGTCATTAAGGAAGGAACTTAGATCTTCAAAATGCTTATCTTTGAAATTGCCAAAAATAAAAAAAAGATATAAAACATTTGCTCTGACAGACAGGGTATTGGAGAAATCTTTTCAAATTTCTGGGCCAGGGTACATGGTGGAAAAAATATAGTCATGTTTGGGCTTTAGGAACACTTGCAGTATTTAGGAAACAACTTTGCTGTTTATTGAGCAACAGACCAACCGGTTGTTGCTTGTTGCCTTTTCTCAGAGTTGTTCAACTCAACCTCCATTTCAGGTGAACTGAATGTGGTAAGAACTCACCGAATCTTATTTCTCTATTGCAAACACTTTCATGTTGTCACCACCATTAAAATACAACCATAAATCACCTGTGTTTATCTTGAAGACTTGCGAAATGTTTTCTTTGTGTTCAGCTGTTAAATTTGATCCTGTGAAAATGTATTGTTTAATGAGACGTTAAAATCTAATGCAGCATGATGTGTTTCAATGAATCCATATTTAAACACCTTTGATGTCTCTGTGTTAGCCTTCATCTCTGCAGTTTTTAATCTCCCTGCTTTGATTTAAAAACATCCTCTGAAGTACAAAACATGAAAGCACAACAAAGCAACCTTTGAAATCTAATCTAAATAAACCTTCTGAAAATCCCACCATTTACATATGAACTGAACAACTTCAGCTATTTTCTCGCCCTCTCTCAATTTTCACAAATGTCTGTTTTGCTTTGGGTTTTTTTCTTTTCGATTTATTTTGAAAAACCAATTTCCGGCCGTGGACTTGTGTACTTTTGCGTAACTTGACTCTTCCACGCTCCTCTTCCTCCTTTCTCGCTCCGGCTGATGTCACGCAACAGGATCCGCTGTGGGAGGGAAGAGGCCTTGGGTCCCGCTGGACGAACAGAGGCTGGAGGCGGCACCGTGTGGGAAAACATGGCGTTGCATCCTCTTTCTGATACGCATGACATCAATAAGAAAGTATCAAAGTTATTACGCAGGTTTGTTACATCTGTCCTGTGGGTAAGAACTCCTTTTGCTTTTCCCCACCATAACAGGAAATAGAACCCACCTCTTCTTTTTATTTTTATTTTTTTCTGTTTTTTATTACCGTGTGAAAAAGTGTTTGAAATATTTCTCCCTGCTTTTTCTGTTTTATGGAAACATAAAACGAGCATGATGCAATCACATTACCGCAACTATATGCCAGTCAAGTTACAGCACGGCTTTGAATACCGAAGGCTAATTTAAGATATGAGCTGATGCCAAAATGAAAGGAACGGAGCCGTGAGCTTTGACTTTGTAGCAAAGTAAACAGATCCGACGTACTTCACATAAGTGGAGTTCATGGTTCGGGCCTCGATTATAAAGACCCCGAATGTTTGCTTCCCTTAAACCTGAACCTTTGCAAAGAACAAACATTAAAAAAAAGTTCAACTAATGTTTCTGATCGAAAATTAGATGAGAAAATCTCTCAAAAGATGATGCAAATATGTTAAATGAAGGTGCTTCTGTTATAGATCACTTCGATTACACAAATAGTTAAGTACAGAAAATGCTGAGTAGAAAGAATTTTTACACTATCGATTTGGCGCCCCCTCTAGCAAAGCGCCCCTATTATCGTCCATTCCCAATTTTCTTTTCTTTTGCTCCACTGGTTAATTGAGTAACAGAAAAAAAAATCTGTATTTATTTGCATCTTGGTATACATAACACAAGTTTATTAATACTGCTCTAAATAATTTGGGATTTTGAAATAAATATAAATACATTTGGATGTTTTTTTTCTCTCTCTCTCTCTTTCTCGTTTTTGCTAACAAGGTGAAATGTGCATTTCCCAAATGAACAAAAGCAGAAGCAAGACAAGAAGTGCATTTTCTAACAGATTGATAAGTCGATCAATATTTTATACAAAACCCGTGGAGTGAGTTTCATAACAGCAGAAAAAGGATCTTTGATCTTTGTACCATACTGTTAACTAAGTTTTAACTTTAATTCAAATCAATTTTGCACAGCTTTTTTTTCTAAGCTTTATAGATTTTTTTTTTCCAACATGCTGCCCCAATAAACTCAGTTTGTGTTTCCTTTCAGTTACTGACTCGGATTCCCACAAAGTTCACTGACATGGAGAGTCCTCTCCCTTGTTTCACTGAAGACAAATATTTAGAAATGACACACAGAGCAAGACGGGGACAATCCAACGACCTTTAAAAACTTGTAGGGAAAGGAGTCAAATAAAAAAAAAGATTCCACGTTGCAGATCTGAGACTACGCAGGCTATAACCAATAAACAGCTCATGAAACATACACGTTGGATGACTTTTCAGTTTAACTCGTAGTTTTCACAGCAAAAGAAAAAAAACCTCCTTTTTTGTTTGCCATTTCTGCAGTGGAGTTATTTTTCTTTTGCACTTGATGAGATTTCACATAATTCTGTCTGTCTGCTGTTTGCTCTTCCACCAGATCGAGATTATCTATCAACATTTAGTCAAATAATTCTGTGTGCACGCCGCATGTGAACTTTGGGCTTAATCAATAGCAGTCTGAGGTTGCATCTGATTGGAGGAGGCCATCTCTGGAGTCAGAATCTAAAAGGCTCTCATCCAGTGGCTGCAGGTTGAAACGCAGAGCGGATTTCACCTCCAAAGAAGATGGCTCCCGCTTTGCTGCTTCTCAGCCTTGCGGCTGTATTTACAACTGTAGCTCCTGCAAAAGGTACATTTGCAAATTTGTGCCTTGACTTAAGTTAAACTTCTTCTGCTTGATGTCAGCTTCTTCCCTTTTTCTCCCACCAGTTTGCGGCCGGCCTCGTGTCTCTGATGGCGTTGATGTTTCCTCCATGAAGCGTGTGTTTGAGATTGGAGAAGACGTGACCCTCTCGTGCGAGCAGGGCTACTTGCCTTCAACGGCGACGCCTCCCAGGATAACCTGCACGGCGACAGGGGAATGGACGCCGGCCAACCTGGCGTGTTCCCGTGAGTCGAGGCCGCAGCTTCTGTTTTTTTAAATCCTGCGGCTGCCATCTTGCAGAGTTTAAAAACGGCGAGCGGGAAGCGAATTGGTGAAGGCCAAATGCGGTTTTGTGTAATAATCAACAAAAAACAATCATGATGAAATTAAAAAAACTTGATGATGGTCTTTCAAGACAACTCATTGCTAAGGTCTAATAGATGTGCTGATCTTCTTTTCTACAGCCAGGATGTGCCAGATACCCAGGCCTTTGCAGCCATTTGCAAAAGGCAGGACAGAGGCTCCTTTTAAGAGTGTGCTCAACTTCTCATGTGATGATGGGTAAGAACATCAATATTTATATATAAATTCTCTGGGAGAATTATGATTTGCAGATTATTGCAGGAATACGTATTTGTCATTGTTCAGGTACGTCATGGTAGGAGCTAATGAAAGCAGGTGCTTACACGATGGCACCTGGAGTCATCCGCCTCCTCTCTGCAAAGGTAAAATAAGTTATCCAGACCCTGCCCCCTTTGTTTGCACATTTAAAAAGGCCCAGATAGAACAAAGCGGTTTAACACGTTTCTATAAAACGATACGGAGTGTAACGGAGAAGCAGGGTTCGGTTTTTAATCCACCACAAATCTGGAACCAACTTCCAGAAAACTGCATGACTGCTGAAAAACTGAGTTCCTTTAGATCAAGGCTAAAAACCCCTACCTGTTTAGAGGTGACCTGATTCCAAGTAAGTGGAAAACTGAGCAACATTTTTGATGACGATTTTGACGTTGACGTTTAACAAAATGTAGCATTTATTGCTCGTTTCATAATTGTTTTTATGGTGTAAAGCACTTTGAGCTGCCCTCTGGCTGGAATGTGTTACACAAATAAACTTGACTAATGACAAATTAATCAACTAATACTTTTTCACATTAAAAAAAATTATATCCAAGCATAATAGTGGAAAGTTGAGTGCCAGGGAAAAGTGTGGTAGAGTTAAGTTGCACAAACAAAAGTGACAACCACTGCAGTATGAAGAGTGTGAAGAAGTCCTCATTTAACAGTTTGTTGGATATTTACAAAGGTGTGAAAGTTCTGCTGGAGTCAGTGATTCTAAAGCAAACACACTCACAGATGTTTTCGAAGACATGGACTACAACTATTTGGTTTCTTGTGATAGGCGGCCACTGTTTATCTACTGGTTTTCTTGAACTCATTGCAAAGAGTCTGTACATTTGAGAATCCCCTGCTTGAAAGTTGATGCCCGTATGAGTATATTTCAAAATTGATCAATAAAGAAAAGAGCAGCCCCAACGACCGAGCCCTGAGGAACACCACAGCAACAAAAGGCCAAACAGATTTCAAATATTTCCAACTTATTTTTATGTTTTCCATTCATGACATGGACATCGCCATATCAAGTTCTGATTGTGATCCCACAGGCGTGAACTGTCCTCTGCCCAAGCCACCCAGAGAGGGAAGGATTGTCCATGACAAGGCTGTCACGGGAACGTCTACAATTTATGGACAAGGCTGGACGTACGAGTGCAACCCACCCAAAGCACCGAGTTACGAGAGAGGCTCCTGCATGGCCGATGGCTCCGCAACCGAACCTCCAGTTTGCCGAGGTAAATCCAGACTTGTGATGTGTGAATATCGTCTGAATGTATGGTATTACATGCAAGATTTATTTTCTTCTTCATCTTCTTTACTTACATGTCAGAGTTGTGTTGTTTAAAGGTGGCGGTATTATGTAAAATCAACTTTTTTTGATGTCCTAATGTTATTCCCTCATCCAAAACATACCTGGGGTGTTGCTTTGATTTTTTCATACATGTTTGAGAAATATTGTAATCACCCATGGCGACCATTCAGATGTGCAAAACGCCTGGGTGGACCTAGCCCCGCCTTTGAGGATGAAGCTCCTTCTCCGAGCTGCAGTTTCCAATTTTCCGCTTCACTGAGCTCCTTCAGACTAGCCACCAGCAATTAGCAAACACCTGGTGGAGCTGCGCATCTGCTGAGCTCGTTATACCAGCTACTTCTCAGTGAAAAGCTCGAGAAACGTGTCGTTTAAGGGTTCATAAAGGAGTGATGTTGTGATGACTTCCTGAAGGCAGAGCTTCACAAAGAGCAGGAGTTCTTAAAGAGACAGAGGCCCATTTTCAAGGCATTAAATTATAAATTCAAATTTCTTTAAACTTGACTTAAAATAGCACTTGATTGTGCTATAAAATGTCACAATAGGCCTGGAAAATACATAATACTGCCCCTCTAATGAAATCATCGTTGTTGTTGTCGTTACAGATGTGAGCTGCTCCATCCCGCCACGCATAGCAAATGGCGTCATCACATTCGCCGTGATGAGGCAACACAGTTACAAGGAGAAGGTTAAGTATTCCTGCCTTGAGCATTATACCCTGGAGGGTGAGGCTGAGATCCAGTGCCAAAACACTGGAAACTGGTCATCAAAGCCAGTCTGCAGGGGTGAGTCATGAGAAAATTAGATCTCACTTCAGGCCTCTACTCTATATTTATCTACCTCTGCTCTAAAGAGATTCCTATGCTAGAATGTCTCGGATTTTTTTGGCCATTGAAAAAACGTTCACCTGCAAAACAATGCTGTTTTTTTTGTTGTTGTTGTTGTTGTTTTATATCATCAATCAATCAATCAAATTTTATTTGTATAGCACATTTCAGCATCAAGGCATTTCAAGGTGCTTTACATAATTAAAAACAAAATAAAAACAGCATGTGACATTGAATAAACAGTAAGAAAGAGAGAGAGATTTTGGAATTGTTACGGAATTTAAGCGCCTGTCGTCGCTATATATATATATATATATATATCTCATAAAAATTAGAGTTTTCTCTGTCAGGTGAAAATATTTACTTTTTTTGTTTGTTTTTTTGTTTGTTTGTTTGTTTGTTTGTTTTTAACCTAGCTCCCTGCGAAGTTGGCATCAAAAGAGGGCGCATCTTCTACAATGGCAGAAAGATCTGGATTGAAGACCTGACCCCAAACAGAGTGCTCCATGGCGAGCATGTTGCCTTCTATTGTAAGAACAAAGCTGAAAAGTGTGGCTACCCCGTGGCCAGCACCTGTAACGACGGAAACCTCCCCATCCCGGACTGCTACGAACGTGAGTCAATGCCAGCTGGACAAGCTCTACTTAAAACTGGTCCAGTTGACTGACAATGGAACCATTCCAGCTTCTTGGAATGTGATGTTTCGTCCCCTAGATAACAGCAGAATGCTTCTGTGTTTGTCTTGCTTTTCTTCTCTTTGACCCATAGAACCGGGCAAAATCGAGTACAACCTAAGGTCTAAAAACCTTCCGTCAGAAATCAGAATGTGCGTGGCACCACCCACCGCAAACCCAACAAGCCCCCCAAACCCTGCGTGAGCAACTTACGGCGCCATGAACTGGGGAAGACATGGGCCGCCTTCTTGATGTTCCTGCTTTGGTTTTCTGTTCATTTAGACTGGCAATAAATAAATGCAAGATCATTAAAACAAACCAAGAAAATGTGTTAATAAAATGTTGAAAGAAATGGAAGCTGTGAACATCTAATGCAAAATGGTTTTAAAGTACATTTCAGTTCAATGCACACACACAGGCTTATTTCCAAATAATCCAGTTCATTTCCAATTTTCCATTACTGTGCAACGAAACAAATTCATACCAAAATTAAAGCTCCAAGCAGCCTCAAACGGCCCTGGCAGCTCAGCGATGCTCCGGCCTCCTGGCAACCGCAGGAGCTCTGGTGACACCGCCCGCTAGCCATTGCAGATGCTCTTGCGCAGTTCCTGCACCCGTCCACCAGGTGATATGCACTGATACGTTTGGCCGAAAAATTCACAAAAGTTCCCATTCATCCATTTTCTTTACACCCTTGTCCCTCAGTGGGGTTGGGAGGGTTGCTGGTGCCTCTCCAGCTAATGTTCTGGGTGAGAGGCAGGGTACACCCTGGACAGGTTGCCAGTCTATCACAGGGTAACACAGAGACAATATGTTAATTTTATTCATTTTATCTACTGATGTTTTTGAATGATTATATATTTAATTATTTCAAAATATGGCACTAACGTAGCAAAATGTCACCAATTCCCTCATCAGTACGTGTATTTAAAGCAACAAAGAACTACAAAAAGCAATTAATGTTTGATAAAAGACCTCATCTATTTCTTACACATTTTTTTCTCACTCTTTTTTTCACGACGTACTATGTTTGCTGGCACAAGAACAATAAAATAAATGTTTGACTAAACAAGCAAAATTACCGTTCCAATGTATAGATATTTAAAAGCGTTCACAGGAGATGAATGTATATGAGATTAAAACAAGTGAATCATGGAAAAATTTTGAAAATGAAGACTAAAATGTTCAAACTGTATTTAGTTCTTAGCTTCACCACTAGGTGGCGCGACCATATAAACACACACACAAATACAAATATATATATATATATATATATGAAACGGTGGTCAGAGCTTTTGACTTTAAATTCAATTCACAATTTTACATCAGTCTGACATGGAAAAGTTACAAGGAGGGAAAAAAGAAACCCCACAAAGACAGAAGGGGGGAAAAAAACTTGATTTTTTTTGTGTTGGAATTTCAACATCTGGGTATTTTTTTATTATTATTTGTTTGTTTTTTGTGACTTCCCGGAAACATTTGAAAGGATTCCAAACTCTTATTGAAGGAGTTGCTTCACGCTGCTCTTGTCTGTTTACCCTGAGAGAAACACAAACAGCTGAAAGTGGGGCAAAGAGTCCGAAGCCGAAGGCAGACTGCAGGAGAGAAGGAGACTGTCCGTCCGTCTCTACAGAAGATGGAGCGTTTGTTTCTGCTGTGCTCTGGTCTGCTTGTGACGACAGTGACATCCCAACATAATGGTATGACTGCTTTTCATTTCACACGTCCTAGAATGAAAAGTTACCTGAGTTTGTTTTAAGGATTTCAACTTTTGCTATGGACTTGTGGAGAAACAATTCATCGCTTGTGTTGATCGATGACTATATTTCTCAACACTGCTCTGAGTTAAAGTCAGTGAAAACATTTCATAGTCGAACTCTTGTTTTGTTCTGTCAATAGTAATTTGAGGGGGGGAGGAAAAGTGTGGCGTAACATTTAATGTTGCTTATATGTAGAGAGTTTTGGACATCTGTAAAGCTCTTATATATGGTATATTTGCAACTTTCATTGAAATTATTGATTAATTCCAGTTTGTTCCCGACCCCAACTGAGCGGGAACATTGAGATGTCTGGGATCCAGAGGTTCTCCAGTCCCGGGGAGGAGTTAGCCCTGGCTTGTAAAGAGGGATATACTCCTTTGTCGGGCCCACGCAAGATTGTTTGCACCATCAACGGCGTGTGGACAAGCACCAAGCTGAAGTGCATACGTGCGTGTCTTATTTTCTTTCTATTAATTATGGCAGAAATGTCTAGCAATAATTCTTGCAATTACCAGTGAAATAAAATTCACAGAGATTTTGACGTAAACAGATAAAATATTCAATAGTTTTAGTATACTCAAGAGTTTTCACTTGGACATATGCAAATTAAGAACTGCAAGTTTGAAAATGTCAAGGAAAAAAATGAAATATTTACTTAGAGTACTTTGAAGAAACATTTTCAAACTCCCTTTTCTCATGTTGTTGTGTCAAAACCCAGAACTTTAGTGTTTTGGACCAAGATTTGTCTAACAATTTTACACTTTATTTTATTGTATTTACTACAAGAGTAACTCAGGTTAAGACAGATTCAGTGATTAATCTAGGTGGTCATCATTTCATCAAGTCTTGCTGCAGATTATCAATAAGATTTAGGTCTGGACTTTGACTAGGCCACTCTAAGAAATCAGCATGCTTTGATCTAAGCCACTTAAATATTTGTGCTATTTTAGCTCACATAAAATCCCAATAAAATCATAGCAGTCTGGTGCTTGTAATGTGACAAAACGTGGGAAAGTTGAAATATTAGAATGGGTTCAGCATACAAACACGATTGTAAGGCAATAGTTGTAACTTTATTATGAATTGCACAATTTCATGCCTTAAGTGACTAAACTCACATTTAACTGTTTGCATCAATAATAAATGACAGCTAAGTAGAACAAACTTCCTTTCATATTTTCTCCCGCAGCAAAACAATGTCCACATCCTGAACTAATCACTAATGGTGAACTGTTTTACGAGGACACAGTGTACCAGAGTGCAATCAACTACACCTGCCATGAAGGGTAAACAAAAAGAAAACACGTTTTATGTTGTGTGTGTGCAAATAATCTATATTGTATATTATAAACTGTACATAGAAAAGCTGGGTTTAAAAAAAATACCTTTACGCTGTTGATTAAATATCATGTTGAACAGATATATGATGACTGGAGAGAGTTCAGCAGTGTGCCAAGCCAACGGGACATGGAGTTCACCTGCACCAGAGTGCATACGTATGTAATTATTTAAAGTCATTTCACTTCATCTAATGCATTTATGGGGTGTGGTGAGGATTTGAATACAGAAAATAAACTACAGTATTTTACTATAGGTCTTTTTTTGAGGTGTTTTTAAATTAATGGGGTGGGAAAGCAACATATGCTCATTTTTTAGCATTAAATCAGTAGAATTTGGGACATGTCTGAAGATTTTGAACAAATCCGCAAAGAATTTTAACTGAATACTGAAAAGGTTCATCTAAAAAAAAACACACACACACAAGAGGTTAGCTTTGTGTAATAATCAGTGTGTCTCAAACAGACATTTCTCCAGAACGGAGTAAAATTTCGGAATTATATGAACCAAATTTGTAAATGTTCTCCATTTACAACCAAACAAATGCACTATCGCTCCCCTATCACTCTCACACAACAGACATCAATGTAACCGTTAGGACTGTAGTTAAAAGAAGAGACAAGGTACAGCATGTCTAAGGAATTTAATTGCTTTTATCTTATTTATAAAAACAGTTATTGTGATATTGCACAGACTCGGTCCCAATAAATACCTTCAGCGACAGCAAACGAACACAGCTGAGAGCAAGGTGAATAAGTATCTCACAACAAAAAAAGCCCTCCTGTGATATTTTTCAAAATGGCCGTCATTATCTTTGCAAATTACCCAACAAATTTGCTACAAGGACAGGTTTAGAGCCTAAAGAGCCACTAATGCACCCACAACCCTGAAGTGTGATTCACCTTTTTTTTTTTTTTTACATAGATTTCAACTGTATATCCATATTAAAATTATTTTAAATGTTTTATTCAAAAGATGGAAAAAAATTGAAACTGATGGGGTTTTTTGTTGTTGTTGTTTTTGTCTTGGTAGCTATTCCCTGTGGTCTCGCTCCAGTCCCACTGTATGGAATGGTCATTTACGACAAGGTGATCAGAGGAAACACGGTCAATTACGGCCTCAAGGCGACGTATATCTGCAATCCCCCATACGCACTTTTCGGCAACCCGGTTGCAGAGTGCACCGCCAGCGGTACCTGGACCAAGACACCAGAGTGTCAAGGTAGGAGAAGGCAGAAAAATATGGCTCAGCTTGGTTGATTTCAGTACAACCCAACTACATTCAAAAGTTTATGAAAGTTTATTTCCATTTTCCTGGCAAATAAAAGGAAAAAGTAAGAGTAAACGAATGTGTTTCCTCACAGTGGTGACCTGCCCTCCGCCAGAGAGCATTGAAAGAGGCTACATGTCAAACAACGAGAAGAGGGAGTTTTTCTACAGGGAAAGAGTCAAGTACGGCTGCGAGAGTCCGTACGTGCTGGAAGGAAATGTGGAGGTGGTCTGTCAGGAGAATGGAAAGTGGTCCGAAAAGCCGTCTTGCAAAGGTAATTCTGTAGGGAATCACAAAATATAAAACATTAAAATCCAAACGTGCAGAATTAAAAATAGCTGTTTTCTTTTTCAGAGTCTAATCGGGTTTCGTTTGAGTTTACATCTTTTCTGCAATCATAAACTTTAGCCATATTTCCAATTTGATTTTATCTTAAAACTTGGCTTAGCACTTTTTTTTTAAACATAACATAAATATTCTGTGCTCATCAATTAATAACACGAAGATGATCAATCTTTACTTTTACCAAATGTTTTTTAAAAATGCTGCACTCCCCCTCCTCCCCTTCAGCTCCCTGTTCTGTTAACTTACAAAGAGCAAGAATTTTGCACAACGGGAAGAAAATCTGGATTGAAAACTTCCAGCCGAACCGTGTCTTACACCTTGAGATCGTCTCTGTCTACTGCATGAATGAAGCCAGGAAATGTGGTTATGCCGTGCCGACCCAGTGCATCGATGGAACGCTAAACATCCCCAAATGCTTTGAAGGTACAAGCCATTTTATTCAAGAAAAAAAAAATGAATTGAACAAAAGCTATTGTCGAGTCATAATGTTTTGACTCAAACTGAAGAACACTTGGCTCCGAAATGTTTTCTCAGTAGCACAGTCAGAGGTTTAGCAGACATTAAATAGAACTCTACTGTTAGTATTAGTCTTTAAAACGCAGAATTTTATTTCTGCAGACATATGAAGAATCAGTCTGAATTTATAGCACTCTGCAGTACCTAATATTAAAGTGAAAACCTAAATCAATATCTACCTGTCTGTCTATTTTTAGTGTTATTACATGATATTGGCAAACTTACTCTGTGTGTTTGTTATGTGTGCTGTTTCAGAACCCAGTGGGGTGGAGTACACCTTGAAGCCAAATTCACTTCCGTCAGAGATCGACCAGTGCTGAAGTGGCAGATATTTTCTATCCTGAGGCCGTCATAAATGTCCACTACCTTTCAAAGTAAAGGAGATGATTTAAATCTGTTTGAGATTTTATTGTTTGTTATTATTATTATATTATTATTATTATTATATGTCATAACTTCAAATAACTTCAAAACTTCATTTCGTTCATTTCATTTCAGTTGTCTGGTGATTCACCAAGGTGACATTCTGGCCACAAGCATTTGAGATTTCTGTTGTAACTGTCAGAGCTGAAATGTGGTATGGTTCGAGGGCATGAAAATATCCAATAAATACTTTATTACTTAATAAAAGTATGATCTGCAATCTCACACACAGTGTGAGACAAAATTTACCACTGTGGGGGGCAAGGGATGGCGACAGTGTTTTTTTTTTTTTTTTTTTTTTATGGTGGCACAGAAAAAAAAGATTAATTAAAAAACTGGAATGTTTTATCATTCAATATACATCTCGTCTCATTTGCTTTGATACATTTATCTGAATTAAATCCGCTAGGTCAACCTCCACTACACTTACTCGTTTATGCATATTTAGCAGACTCTCATTTTCTTATAACATCATGACTTGCTTATGTTATGTCAATCAAGATGAACTATACTTTCATTGGTGACACTGTTTAAAGTTGCGCTCAGCTTTTCCCAAAGATAAAGCAGCTCCCCATCTCCCTCTTGTGGTTTAAATGCTGCGTTCTAGTTGTACTCGGAGCTGGGAAATTCCGACTTTCCTAGTCGGAAAGATCAGTGGAAAGCGGTCGGGAGTCGGATAATTTCCCACTGGGGACATGGGAACATCTCCAATTACCTCCAGTTACGGCTTGTAAGGCGGATTTCGCGATTCAATGTGGGCGCTCCTCGTATCAGGGAGGGTGTAAGTAAGGTGGTGGTAACACGTTTCTTTCACAAGGCACGTATGTAAAAGTGCGTCTGGAATCAACGTTAAACTGAAAAATTAAAAGTGGTGTTTGCTTATGGAAACCAAAGCTTAAAATTATGATTGTAAAAATCTATTACAAACAACGTTTACGGGCGCTAACATGTTGAAATTCCGACGTCTTAACTAGAACGCTGTTACCTCGGGTTTCCATAGGTAATAATAAATATTTTTATCTTTATTATCATCCATCTGAGTTCTCCCTTCCCAGGCAACTGGAACGCAGCAGTTACCAGTTTGCTCCTTGCCCCTTCGTGTACTCTCGCGAGATTCCGCGAGCTCCACTTTCTTGTGGTCCAGCATGGCAGCGCTGTGTGAGGGATACACGTTGTGCGGACTTGTTCCAGCTGTAAATCGGCGAAGCTCTGAAATTAAGGGCATCGAAGAAGAGCGGGACAGCGACCATGTGATCGTCACTGACTCCAGCAGATCTGTGACTCTGTACAAGGTAAAGTTTAGACTTTGCAGGAGCTGGGGGCCAGCTGATCGGTACCGACTCGTGTTAGCATCCTGTGGTGATCTCAATAACAGAACCAGAACCGTTCAATTTTCTTAACTCCAGTCTGGGTCGATCGCTAATGCTTTTACACGGGGATGTTAACGTGAAAACAAGCTAATCCCCTCTCAACATCAAGTTCTTAGAAAGTCACACTAATGACAAGGAGATAGAAGTTGGCTAATGTTAGCTACTCTCAACATGAAAGCTCGTTTCTCTAGTGAATAATACAGCTGTAGTTGTGTTTTAAAGTTGAATATAATCTTTCAGATTATGCTGCATTTGGTAAAGTCAACGTGTGTGATTATGGGTGTTTTCTTTCTGTACTGGTCACACATGTTGCTGCAGGTGTCAGACCAGAAGCCATTGGGCAGCTGGACAGTGAAACAGGGTCAACTTCTGACCTGCGCAGCGGTCTTCAACAAGCAGACCAATGAGTATGTGGCAGTCTCAGACAACAAGGTAACCCGGTCCAGGAAAATGGACACACAGTTCACTATTTTTGTTATCTGCCAATTGTTGTTGCTTAAGTGATGCGTCACACAACCTAAGCCAATCAGAATTATTTTTTTTTCTTTTTTTTTTGTTTTTGTTTTTTTTGTTTTCAGGTGATAAGAATCTGGAAAGAAGACGACATCATTTTAGACAAGGCATTCAAAGCAACAGTAAGCGTGACTTTCAGTTCTTCACTCTTTTCGAGGTCAAAATCATACGAATTATAAGGGGAGTTTTTGTTTTCAGTGTGTTCTACTTTGGAAACACTCAGTTTGACCAGTGTGTCATTTCGTTTACACCCGGGAAGTTCACATTTACTGCCAAATTAATGTACGCCATTGCACAATACTTATACTAAAATTGGACATTGCTTTGATTTTTCATACGGTTTTGTTACCGTGTCAGAAAGTATTTATGTATATTTACTGTGGACAAATCTAAACGCATCCTAACCTCTGCCTCTTTTCTTTTCCAACGTCCCTCAGGTGTCGGCAGATGTCCGGTCGGTGCACTGTGCACACGGAGCCGAGCCTGCCGTCTTGTTTCAGAAAGGAGCTGTGAGACTTCTGGACTCCCTGCTTTCTGCTCCCCAGCAGCCTGTAGAGGAAGTCCTGGTTCAGGACGAAGCCATCAGGTCCAGAACTCCTGTTGTTTTCACACATCATACACAAAAAGAAGAGATTGCTTTAAAAAACACTTTTTATTCACGAGAGAAAGCTGGTTAACAAATATTTCAGTCTGTCCTGTGTTTTATTATTATTACTATTATTATTATTTNCTCCTTTTTTGTTTGCCATTTCTGCAGTGGAGTTATTTTTCTTTTGCACTTGATGAGATTTCACATAATTTTGTCTGTCTGCTGTTTGCTCTTCCACCAGATCGAGATTATCTATCAACATTTAGTCAAATAATTCTGTGTGCACGCCGCATGTGAACTTTGGGCTTAATCAATAGCAGTCTGAGGTTGCATCTGATTGGAGGAGGCCATCTCTGGAGTCAGAATCTAAAAGGCTCTCATCCAGTGGCTGCAGGTTGAAACGCAGAGCGGATTTCACCTCCAAAGAAGATGGCTCCCGCTTTGCTGCTTCTCAGCCTTGCGGCTGTATTTACAACTGTAGCTCCTGCAAAAGGTACATTTGCAAATTTGTGCCTTGACTTAAGTTAAACTTCTTCTGCTTGACGTCACCTTCTTCCCTTTTTCTCCCACCAGTTTGCGGCCGGCCTCGTGTCTCTGATGGCGTTGATGTTTCCTCCATGAAGCGTGTGTTTGAGATTGGAGAAGACGTGACCCTCTCGTGCGAGCAGGGCTACTCGCCTTCAACGGCGACGCCTCCCAGGATAACCTGCACGGCGACAGGGGAATGGACGCCGGCCAACCTGGCGTGTTCCCGTGAGTCGAGGCCGCAGCTTCTGTTTTTTTAAATCCTGCGGCTGCCATCTTGCAGAGTTTAAAAACGGCGAGCGGGAAGCGAATTGGTGAAGGCCAAATGCGGTTTTGTGTAATAATCAACAAAAAACAATCATGATGAAATTAAAAAAACTTGATGATGGTCTTTCAAGACAACTCATTGCTAAGGTCTAATAGATGTGCTGATCTTCTTTTCTACAGCCAGGATGTGCCAGATACCCAGGCCTTTGCAGCCATTTGCAAAAGGCAGGACAGAGGCTCCTTTTAAGAGTGTGCTCAACTTCTCATGTGATGATGGGTAAGAACATCAACATTTATATATAAATTCTCTGGGAGAATTATGATTTGCAGATTATTGCAGGAATACGTATTTGTCATTGTTCAGGTACGTCATGGTAGGAGCTAATGAAAGCAGGTGCTTACACGATGGCACCTGGAGTCATCCGCCTCCTCTCTGCAAAGGTAAAATAAGTTATCCAGACCCTGCCCACTTTGTTTGCACATTTAAAAAGGCCCAGATAGAACAAAGCGGTTTAACACGTTTCTATAAAACGATACGGAGTGTAACGGAGAAGCAGGGTTCGGTTTTTAATCCACCACAAATCTGGAACCAACTTCCAGAAAACTGCATGGCTGCTGAAAAACTGAGTTCCTTTAGATCAAGGCTAAAAACCCCTACCTGTTTAGAGGTGACCTGATTCCAAGTAAGTGGAAAACTGAGCAACATTTTTGATGACGATTTTGACGTCGACGTTTAACAAAATGTAGCATTTATTGCTCGTTTCATAATTGTTTTTATGGTGTAAAGCACTTTGAGCTGCCCTCTGGCTGGAATGTGTTACACAAATAAACTTGACTAATGACAAATTAATCAACTAATACTTTTTCACATTAAAAAAAATTATATCCAAGCATAATAGTGGAAAGTTGAGTGCCAGGAAAAAGTGTGGTAGAGTTAAGTTGCACAAACAAAAGTGACAACCACTGCAGTATGAAGAGTGTGAAGAAGTCCTCATTTAACAGTTTGTTGGATATTTACAAAGGTGTGAAAGTTCTGCTGGAGTCAGTGATTCTAAAGCAAACACACTCACAGATGTTTTCGAAGACATGGACTACAACTATTTGGTTTCTTGTGATAGGCGGCCACTGTTTATCTACTGGTTTTCTTGAACTCATTGCAAAGAGTCTGTACATTTGAGAATCCCCGGCTTGAAAGTTGATGCCAGTATGAGTATATTTCAAAATTGATCAATAAAGAAAAGAGCAGCCCCAACGACCGAGCCCTGAGGAACACCACAGCAACAAAAGGCCAAACAGATTTCAAATATTTCCAACTTATTTTTATGTTTTCCATTCATGACATGGACATCGCCATATCAAGTTCTGATTGTGATCCCACAGGCGTGAACTGTCCTCTGCCCAAGCCACCCAGAGAGGGAAGGATTGTCCATGACAAGGCTGTCACGGGAACGTCTACAATTTATGGACAAGGCTGGACGTACGAGTGCAACCCACCCAAAGCACCGAGTTACGAGAGAGGCTCCTGCATGGCCGATGGCTCCGCAACCGAACCTCCGGTTTGCCGAGGTAAATCCAGACTTGTGATGTGTGAATATCGTCTGAATGTATGGTATTACATGCAAGATTTATTTTTTTCTTCATCTTTACTTACATGTCAGAATTGTGTTGTTTATAGGCGGCACTATTATGTAAAATCAACTTTTTTTGATGTCCTAATGTTATTCCCTCATCCAAAACATACCTGGGGTGTTGCTTTGATTTTTTCATACATGTTTGAGAAATATTGTAATCACCCATGGCAACCATTCAGATGTGCAAAACGCCTGGGTGGACCTAGCCCCGCCTTTGAGGATGAAGCTCCTTCTCCGAGCTGCAGTTTCCAATTTTCCGCTTCACTGAGCTCCTTCAGACTAGCCACCAGCAATTAGCAAACACCTGGTGGAGCTGCGCATCTGCTGAGCTCGTTATACCAGCTACTTCTCAGTGAAAAGCTCGAGAAACGTGTCGTTTAAGGGTTCATAAAGGAGTGATGTTGTGATGACTTCCTGAAGGCAGAGCTTCACAAAGAGCAGGAGTTCTTAAAGAGACAGAGGCCCATTTTCAAGGCATTAAATTATAAATTCAAATTTCTTTAAACTTGACTTAAAATAGCACTTGATTGTGCTATAAAATGTCACAATAGGCCTGGAAAATACATAATACTGCCCCTCTAATGAAATCATCGTTGTTGTTGTCGTTACAGATGTGAGCTGCTCCATCCCGCCACGCATAGCAAATGGCGTCATCACATTCGCCGTGATGAGGCAACACAGTTACAAGGAGAAGGTTAAGTATTCCTGCCTTGAGCATTATACCCTGGAGGGTGAGGCTGAGATCCAGTGCCAAAACACTGGAAACTGGTCATCAAAGCCAGTCTGCAGGGGTGAGTCATGAGAAAATTAGATCTCACTTCAGGCCTCTACTCTATATTTATCTACCTCTGCTCTAAAGAGATTCCTATGCTAGAATGTCTCGGATTTTTTTGGCCATTGAAAAAACGTTCACCTGCAAAACAATGCTGTTTTTTTTGTTGTTGTTGTTGTTGTTTTATATCATCAATCAATCAATCAAATTTTATTTGTATAGCACATTTCAGCATCAAGGCATTTCAAGGTGCTTTACATAATTAAAAACAAAATAAAAACAGCATGTGACATTGAATAAACAGTAAGAAAGAGAGAGAGATTTTGGAATTGTTACGGAATTTAAGCGCCTGTCGTCGCTATATATATATATATATATATATCTCATAAAAATTAGAGTTTTCTCTGTCAGGTGAAAATATTTACTTTTTTTGTTTGTTTTTTTGTTTGTTTGTTTGTTTGTTTGTTTTTAACCTAGCTCCCTGCGAAGTTGGCATCAAAAGAGGGCGCATCTTCTACAATGGCAGAAAGATCTGGATTGAAGACCTGACCCCAAACAGAGTGCTCCATGGCGAGCATGTTGCCTTCTATTGTAAGAACAAAGCTGAAAAGTGTGGCTACCCCGTGGCCAGCACCTGTAACGACGGAAACCTCCCCATCCCGGACTGCTACGAACGTGAGTCAATGCCAGCTGGACAAGCTCTACTTAAAACTGGTCCAGTTGACTGACAATGGAACCATTCCAGCTTCTTGGAATGTGATGTTTCGTCCCCTAGATAACAGCAGAATGCTTCTGTGTTTGTCTTGCTTTTCTTCTCTTTGACCCATAGAACCGGGCAAAATCGAGTACAACCTAAGGTCTAAAAACCTTCCGTCAGAAATCAGAATGTGCGTGGCACCACCCACCGCAAACCCAACAAGCCCCCCAAACCCTGCGTGAGCAACTTACGGCGCCATGAACTGGGGAAGACATGGGCCGCCTTCTTGATGTTCCTGCTTTGGTTTTCTGTTCATTTAGACTGGCAATAAATAAATGCAAGATCATTAAAACAAACCAAGAAAATGTGTTAATAAAATGTTGAAAGAAATGGAAGCTGTGAACATCTAATGCAAAATGGTTTTAAAGTACATTTCAGTTCAATGCACACACACAGGCTTATTTCCAAATAATCCAGTTCATTTCCAATTTTCCATTACTGTGCAACGAAACAAATTCATACCAAAATTAAAGCTCCAAGCAGCCTCAAACGGCCCTGGCAGCTCAGCGATGCTCCGGCCTCCTGGCAACCGCAGGAGCTCTGGTGACACCGCCCGCTAGCCATTGCAGATGCTCTTGCGCAGTTCCTGCACCCGTCCACCAGGTGATATGCACTGATACGTTTGGCCGAAAAATTCACAAAAGTTCCCATTCATCCATTTTCTTTACACCCTTGTCCCTCAGTGGGGTTGGGAGGGTTGCTGGTGCCTCTCCAGCTAATGTTCTGGGTGAGAGGCAGGGTACACCCTGGACAGGTTGCCAGTCTATCACAGGGTAACACAGAGACAATATGTTAATTTTATTCATTTTATCTACTGATGTTTTTGAATGATTATATATTTAATTATTTCAAAATATGGCACTAACGTAGCAAAATGTCACCAATTCCCTCATCAGTACGTGTATTTAAAGCAACAAAGAACTACAAAAAGCAATTAATGTTTGATAAAAGACCTCATCTATTTCTTACACATTTTTTTCTCACTCTTTTTTTCACGACGTACTATGTTTGCTGGCACAAGAACAATAAAATAAATGTTTGACTAAACAAGCAAAATTACCGTTCCAATGTATAGATATTTAAAAGCGTTCACAGGAGATGAATGTATATGAGATTAAAACAAGTGAATCATGGAAAAATTTTGAAAATGAAGACTAAAATGTTCAAACTGTATTTAGTTCTTAGCTTCACCACTAGGTGGCGCGACCATATAAACACACACACAAATACAAATATATATATATATATATATATGAAACGGTGGTCAGAGCTTTTGACTTTAAATTCAATTCACAATTTTACATCAGTCTGACATGGAAAAGTTACAAGGAGGGAAAAAAGAAACCCCACAAAGACAGAAGGGGGGAAAAAAACTTGATTTTTTTTGTGTTGGAATTTCAACATCTGGGTATTTTTTTATTATTATTTGTTTGTTTTTTGTGACTTCCCGGAAACATTTGAAAGGATTCCAAACTCTTATTGAAGGAGTTGCTTCACGCTGCTCTTGTCTGTTTACCCTGAGAGAAACACAAACAGCTGAAAGTGGGGCAAAGAGTCCGAAGCCGAAGGCAGACTGCAGGAGAGAAGGAGACTGTCCGTCCGTCTCTACAGAAGATGGAGCGTTTGTTTCTGCTGTGCTCTGGTCTGCTTGTGACGACAGTGACATCCCAACATAATGGTATGACTGCTTTTCATTTCACACGTCCTAGAATGAAAAGTTACCTGAGTTTGTTTTAAGGATTTCAACTTTTGCTATGGACTTGTGGAGAAACAATTCATCGCTTGTGTTGATCGATGACTATATTTCTCAACACTGCTCTGAGTTAAAGTCAGTGAAAACATTTCATAGTCGAACTCTTGTTTTGTTCTGTCAATAGTAATTTGAGGGGGGGAGGAAAAGTGTGGCGTAACATTTAATGTTGCTTATATGTAGAGAGTTTTGGACATCTGTAAAGCTCTTATATATGGTATATTTGCAACTTTCATTGAAATTATTGATTAATTCCAGTTTGTTCCCGACCCCAACTGAGCGGGAACATTGAGATGTCTGGGATCCAGAGGTTCTCCAGTCCCGGGGAGGAGTTAGCCCTGGCTTGTAAAGAGGGATATACTCCTTTGTCGGGCCCACGCAAGATTGTTTGCACCATCAACGGCGTGTGGACAAGCACCAAGCTGAAGTGCATACGTGCGTGTCTTATTTTCTTTCTATTAATTATGGCAGAAATGTCTAGCAATAATTCTTGCAATTACCAGTGAAATAAAATTCACAGAGATTTTGACGTAAACAGATAAAATATTCAATAGTTTTAGTATACTCAAGAGTTTTCACTTGGACATATGCAAATTAAGAACTGCAAGTTTGAAAATGTCAAGGAAAAAAATGAAATATTTACTTAGAGTACTTTGAAGAAACATTTTCAAACTCCCTTTTCTCATGTTGTTGTGTCAAAACCCAGAACTTTAGTGTTTTGGACCAAGATTTGTCTAACAATTTTACACTTTATTTTATTGTATTTACTACAAGAGTAACTCAGGTTAAGACAGATTCAGTGATTAATCTAGGTGGTCATCATTTCATCAAGTCTTGCTGCAGATTATCAATAAGATTTAGGTCTGGACTTTGACTAGGCCACTCTAAGAAATCAGCATGCTTTGATCTAAGCCACTTAAATATTTGTGCTATTTTAGCTCACATAAAATCCCAATAAAATCATAGCAGTCTGGTGCTTGTAATGTGACAAAACGTGGGAAAGTTGAAATATTAGAATGGGTTCAGCATACAAACACGATTGTAAGGCAATAGTTGTAACTTTATTATGAATTGCACAATTTCATGCCTTAAGTGACTAAACTCACATTTAACTGTTTGCATCAATAATAAATGACAGCTAAGTAGAACAAACTTCCTTTCATATTTTCTCCCGCAGCAAAACAATGTCCACATCCTGAACTAATCACTAATGGTGAACTGTTTTACGAGGACACAGTGTACCAGAGTGCAATCAACTACACCTGCCATGAAGGGTAAACAAAAAGAAAACACGTTTTATGTTGTGTGTGTGCAAATAATCTATATTGTATATTATAAACTGTACATAGAAAAGCTGGGTTTAAAAAAAATACCTTTACGCTGTTGATTAAATATCATGTTGAACAGATATATGATGACTGGAGAGAGTTCAGCAGTGTGCCAAGCCAACGGGACATGGAGTTCACCTGCACCAGAGTGCATACGTATGTAATTATTTAAAGTCATTTCACTTCATCTAATGCATTTATGGGGTGTGGTGAGGATTTGAATACAGAAAATAAACTACAGTATTTTACTATAGGTCTTTTTTTGAGGTGTTTTTAAATTAATGGGGTGGGAAAGCAACATATGCTCATTTTTTAGCATTAAATCAGTAGAATTTGGGACATGTCTGAAGATTTTGAACAAATCCGCAAAGAATTTTAACTGAATACTGAAAAGGTTCATCTAAAAAAAAACACACACACACAAGAGGTTAGCTTTGTGTAATAATCAGTGTGTCTCAAACAGACATTTCTCCAGAACGGAGTAAAATTTCGGAATTATATGAACCAAATTTGTAAATGTTCTCCATTTACAACCAAACAAATGCACTATCGCTCCCCTATCACTCTCACACAACAGACATCAATGTAACCGTTAGGACTGTAGTTAAAAGAAGAGACAAGGTACAGCATGTCTAAGGAATTTAATTGCTTTTATCTTATTTATAAAAACAGTTATTGTGATATTGCACAGACTCGGTCCCAATAAATACCTTCAGCGACAGCAAACGAACACAGCTGAGAGCAAGGTGAATAAGTATCTCACAACAAAAAAAGCCCTCCTGTGATATTTTTCAAAATGGCCGTCATTATCTTTGCAAATTACCCAACAAATTTGCTACAAGGACAGGTTTAGAGCCTAAAGAGCCACTAATGCACCCACAACCCTGAAGTGTGATTCACCTTTTTTTTTTTTTTTACATAGATTTCAACTGTATATCCATATTAAAATTATTTTAAATGTTTTATTCAAAAGATGGAAAAAAATTGAAACTGATGGGGTTTTTTGTTGTTGTTGTTTTTGTCTTGGTAGCTATTCCCTGTGGTCTCGCTCCAGTCCCACTGTATGGAATGGTCATTTACGACAAGGTGATCAGAGGAAACACGGTCAATTACGGCCTCAAGGCGACGTATATCTGCAATCCCCCATACGCACTTTTCGGCAACCCGGTTGCAGAGTGCACCGCCAGCGGTACCTGGACCAAGACACCAGAGTGTCAAGGTAGGAGAAGGCAGAAAAATATGGCTCAGCTTGGTTGATTTCAGTACAACCCAACTACATTCAAAAGTTTATGAAAGTTTATTTCCATTTTCCTGGCAAATAAAAGGAAAAAGTAAGAGTAAACGAATGTGTTTCCTCACAGTGGTGACCTGCCCTCCGCCAGAGAGCATTGAAAGAGGCTACATGTCAAACAACGAGAAGAGGGAGTTTTTCTACAGGGAAAGAGTCAAGTACGGCTGCGAGAGTCCGTACGTGCTGGAAGGAAATGTGGAGGTGGTCTGTCAGGAGAATGGAAAGTGGTCCGAAAAGCCGTCTTGCAAAGGTAATTCTGTAGGGAATCACAAAATATAAAACATTAAAATCCAAACGTGCAGAATTAAAAATAGCTGTTTTCTTTTTCAGAGTCTAATCGGGTTTCGTTTGAGTTTACATCTTTTCTGCAATCATAAACTTTAGCCATATTTCCAATTTGATTTTATCTTAAAACTTGGCTTAGCACTTTTTTTTTAAACATAACATAAATATTCTGTGCTCATCAATTAATAACACGAAGATGATCAATCTTTACTTTTACCAAATGTTTTTTAAAAATGCTGCACTCCCCCTCCTCCCCTTCAGCTCCCTGTTCTGTTAACTTACAAAGAGCAAGAATTTTGCACAACGGGAAGAAAATCTGGATTGAAAACTTCCAGCCGAACCGTGTCTTACACCTTGAGATCGTCTCTGTCTACTGCATGAATGAAGCCAGGAAATGTGGTTATGCCGTGCCGACCCAGTGCATCGATGGAACGCTAAACATCCCCAAATGCTTTGAAGGTACAAGCCATTTTATTCAAGAAAAAAAAAATGAATTGAACAAAAGCTATTGTCGAGTCATAATGTTTTGACTCAAACTGAAGAACACTTGGCTCCGAAATGTTTTCTCAGTAGCACAGTCAGAGGTTTAGCAGACATTAAATAGAACTCTACTGTTAGTATTAGTCTTTAAAACGCAGAATTTTATTTCTGCAGACATATGAAGAATCAGTCTGAATTTATAGCACTCTGCAGTACCTAATATTAAAGTGAAAACCTAAATCAATATCTACCTGTCTGTCTATTTTTAGTGTTATTACATGATATTGGCAAACTTACTCTGTGTGTTTGTTATGTGTGCTGTTTCAGAACCCAGTGGGGTGGAGTACACCTTGAAGCCAAATTCACTTCCGTCAGAGATCGACCAGTGCTGAAGTGGCAGATATTTTCTATCCTGAGGCCGTCATAAATGTCCACTACCTTTCAAAGTAAAGGAGATGATTTAAATCTGTTTGAGATTTTATTGTTTGTTATTATTATTATATTATTATTATTATTATATGTCATAACTTCAAATAACTTCAAAACTTCATTTCGTTCATTTCATTTCAGTTGTCTGGTGATTCACCAAGGTGACATTCTGGCCACAAGCATTTGAGATTTCTGTTGTAACTGTCAGAGCTGAAATGTGGTATGGTTCGAGGGCATGAAAATATCCAATAAATACTTTATTACTTAATAAAAGTATGATCTGCAATCTCACACACAGTGTGAGACAAAATTTACCACTGTGGGGGGCAAGGGATGGCGACAGTGTTTTTTTTTTTTTTTTTTTTTTATGGTGGCACAGAAAAAAAAGATTAATTAAAAAACTGGAATGTTTTATCATTCAATATACATCTCGTCTCATTTGCTTTGATACATTTATCTGAATTAAATCCGCTAGGTCAACCTCCACTACACTTACTCGTTTATGCATATTTAGCAGACTCTCATTTTCTTATAACATCATGACTTGCTTATGTTATGTCAATCAAGATGAACTATACTTTCATTGGTGACACTGTTTAAAGTTGCGCTCAGCTTTTCCCAAAGATAAAGCAGCTCCCCATCTCCCTCTTGTGGTTTAAATGCTGCGTTCTAGTTGTACTCGGAGCTGGGAAATTCCGACTTTCCTAGTCGGAAAGATCAGTGGAAAGCTGTCGGAAGTCGGATAATTTCCCACTGGGAACATGGGAACATCTCCAATTACCTCCAGTTACGGCTTATAAGGCGGATTTCGCGATTCAATGTGGGCGCTCCTCGTATCAGGGAGGGTGTAAGTAAGGTGGTGGTAACACGTTTCTTTCACAAGGCACGTATGTAAAAGTGCGTCTGGAATCAACGTTAAACTGAAAAATTAAAAGTGGTGTTTGCTTATGGAAACCAAAGCTTAAAATTATGATTGTAAAAATCTATTACAAACAACGTTTACGGGCGCTAACATGTTGAAATTCCGACGTCTTAACTAGAACGCTGTTACCTCGGGTTTCCATAGGTAATAATAAAGATTTTTATCTTTATTATCATCCATCTGAGTTCTCCCTTCCCAGGCAACTGGAACGCAGCAGTTACCAGTTTGCTCCTTGCCCCTTCGTGTACTCTCGCGAGATTCCGCGAGCTCCACTTTCTTGTGGTCCAGCATGGCAGCGCTGTGTGAGGGATACACGTTGTGCGGACTTGTTCCAGCTGTAAATCGGCGAAGCTCTGAAATTAAGGGCATCGAAGAAGAGCGGGACAGCGACCATGTGATCGTCACTGACTCCAGCAGATCTGTGACTCTGTACAAGGTAAAGTTTAGACTTTGCAGGAGCTGGGGGCCAGCTGATCGGTACCGACTCGTGTTAGCATCCTGTGGTGATCTCAATAACAGAACCAGAACCGTTCAATTTTCTTAACTCCAGTCTGGGTCGATCGCTAATGCTTTTACACGGGGATGTTAACGTGAAAATAAGCTAATCCCCTCTCAACATCAAGTTCTTAGAAAGTCACACTAATGACAAGGAGATAGAAGTTGGCTAATGTTAGCTACTCTCAGCTACTTTCTCCAGTGAAAGCTCACTTTCTCCAGTGAGCTTTCACTGGAGAAAGCTCTTTTCTCCAGTGAATAATACAGCTGTAGTTGTGTTTTAAAGTTGAATATAATCTTTCAGATTATGCTGCATTTGGTAAAGTCAAAGTGTGTGATTATGGGTGTTTTCTTTCTGTACTGGTCACACATGTTGCTGCAGGTGTCAGACCAGAAGCCATTGGGCAGCTGGACAGTGAAACAGGGTCAACTTCTGACCTGCGCAGCGGTCTTCAACAAGCAGACCAATGAGTATGTGGCAGTCTCAGACAACAAGGTAACCCGGTCCAGGAAAATGGACACTCAGTTCACTATTTTTGTTATCTGCCAATTGTTGTTGCTTAAGTGATGCGTCACACAACCTAAGCCAATCAGAATTATTTTTTTTTCTTTTTTTTTTGTTTTTGTTTTTTTTGTTTTCAGGTGATAAGAATCTGGAAAGAAGACGACATCATTTTAGACAAGGCATTCAAAGCAACAGTAAGCGTGACTTTCAGCTCTTCACTCTTTTCGAGGTCAAAATCATACGAATTATAAGGGGAGTTTTTGTTTTCAGTGTGTTCTACTTTGGAAACACTCAGTTTGACCAGTGTGTCGTTTCGTTTACACCCAGGAAGTTCACATTTACTGCCAAATTAATGTACGCCATTGCACAATACTTATACTAAAATTGGACATTGCTTTGATTTTTCATACGGTTTTGTTACCGTGTCAGAAAGTATTTATGTATATTTACTGTGGACAAATCTAAACGCATCCTAACCTCTGCCTCTTTTCTTTTCCAACGTCCCTCAGGTGTCGGCAGATGTCCAGTCGGTGCACTGTGCACACGGAGCCGAGCCTGCCGTCTTGTTTCAGAGAGGAGCTGTGAGACTTCTGGACTCCCTGCTTTCTGCTCCCCAGCAGCCTGTAGAGGAAGTCCTGGTTCAGGACGAAGCCATCAGGTCCAGAACTCCTGTTGTTTTCACACATCATACACAAAAAGAAGAGATTGCTTTAAAAAACACTTTTTATTCACGAGAGAAAGCTGGTTAACAAATATTTCAGTCTCTCCTGTGTTTTATTATTATTATTATTTTTTATTTTTTTATTTTTTTTACATTTTTTAGGGTTTAAATTGAAAATTAGCATGATTTTTTTTTATTATTATTTTTAATAATGTGAACCCTAACTGTTACAATCAGATGTTTTGTCCTGCTGCTAAGTCTCCAATTATTTTTGCCAAACGCTATGGAAGATTTTCTTTTCTGAATTGTTATGTATTTTGGGGGTTTTTATGTGCAAATCTTCTGGATCAGATCTAGAAAAAAAACAAAACTGAAAAAAAACAGGCACATCTACTTGTGAAATTTTGTCTTTCTAAAAGTAATTTCTCTTTTTGTTGGTAGGTGGAGCACCAGCATTGTCACAGATACACAACAGCTGGTCATCTTCACAACTGAACTGGTAAAGATTGTTTAACGTCTGTCGTCCTACACAGTGATTTCCCCCCCTGACTTCTCTGTAAACATTCACATTGCACTCCTATGCATCACCTCGCAAAAATAATCTCACAAAATCCAGATGAAAACGCGCTGGGTATGCTTGTAATGTGACAAAAATAGGGATTCTCGAGGGACGTGAATACTTTTTTTTGTGCTTTTTGATGTTTATTATTTTTCATTGTATGATTTCCAATGTGTGTCCACAGAAAGGAGATCATTTCCTCTACCTGCAGAGGCTGAAGCCCAACTCTGTTCAGAAGTACCGGCTGGAGCCGGAGGGGCCCGGCCTCTCCCCTCTCAGCTTCTGGGCCTCCTACAGGGATAAAAACATCTGCCTGCTTTATCTCTGTAAGTCTTCATTTCCTGTAACAAGCTGCTTGTTTGACAGGACACATTAGCTTTGTTAGCTCCTCTATAAAATATACTAATATACTGTTGTTTTTATTATGACACGTTTAGACATCACTGTCTAGTTTTTTAACTACTTTTGGAAATGAGACTGAAATGCAGCCAAATGCGTATTATTTATTAAACAAGAATAATGTAGGTCAGCAGATAACTGAATATTTCATCACAATCTTTCACATGCGGCTACAACAACCTGTCATGGAACTGATGTTCCCCAAGGCTTACTTGTTTGAAAAGTTCAAAATGGCGGCCATTCACGGGAAATACATTTTTGCTCAATATTTTATTACAGTGGAATACTTTTTGTGTCAGATTATACATAATTAGACTCATAGACATCATATTTACTGATGACGTTTTGATTTTTTTTTTCTAGATGGACACCATGGTTGCACTAAAATTGGCAATTAGATGAATATGTTTGGTGTCAAATCATTTAATATAATTTGAACTATAGAAATCATTCTGTTGGACATTTTTCAAAATGGCCACCATGGTTGCAATAGTGATTATATGTTTGCACTAAAATTACCTGTAGTTATTGCCAGTGTCGGGCACAGATAACCAAAAAGTTAAGTTCACTAGCCACAAGTTTGCTAAGCAAAAGTCCTAGCTATACTAACACTAAACCGCTAAACAGGTAAAGAAATGAGCAGAATCTTTACTTTAAACTACTAAACACATAAAACAATTTGCGGAAGCTCATGCTAAACCACTAAAAACATAAAAGAACCAGCAGATGCTAACGCTAACCATTAAGACAACTTGTTCTGCTTTCACATTTTCCTCGCTTTCAGACCCTAACGGCCATGTGTACCAGAGTTTGGTGTCTGTTCGGGCCCCAGAGGCTGATGATGGAGCTCAGGTCGTTTCGCTGCCCCGTGATCAACTATTGAGTCTCCCTGTGGGGAAGGAACTGCTGGAAGCCGCGTCGGCCATCTTCCTGGACGACGCCCACATAGCTGTGGTTGGGGTTCCACACCCTTCTGCTGGGCCCGGAAAAGGCAAGGAAAGCTTTAAAATTCTTGGTAAAGTTACGAAGATGTTACCTTTTAAAAATGTTAGCATATTTTTATTTACTTTTTTCACTTATTACTTCAACAACGAAAGTGCTGGTGATATAACATTGTGAATATTACAGTTTTAATAGTGACGTCAGTAAGGTCTATCATTAGTTTGTACATCAAGTTAGGCTAGAATTAAGATTGGCATTTGACGCCACAGCTGGAAAAGGCCCCAGTCATTCCAATACCCTCCAGCGTATCATTAGGACTTTAACTCAGGAATAGTGTGGTGGAAGCATCTCAGTTTTAAATGCAGAACTTTTTAAAACGTACAACCTGCAACTGCACTTCCCAGAAAAAAAGATTACAACAACAGGAATAAATAGTATGCAAAAGAAGAAAAAACTAAAGAATGTAGGTGATCTTAAAAACTGCCTTGTACATGATTCCAGTGTTGTTTTTTCAGCAACATTCTCTCAACATTTTCAGACTTTCTCTGCATCTGGAACACAAATTTTCAGACTCTTCAGGCTGCGAAAGAGATGGCGGGTAAACTCTACGGACAGGTAGGCGCCTGGGTGGTGAATTCAAAAATACCAACAAAGACTGTTTTTTTTTTTTTTTTTTTTTTTTTTTTTTTTTGCCAAGGTTCCCTGTCCTTCCAGCTGCTGGGTGCTGATGGAGGACTGTATGTCTTTGGTAGATCATTGTGTCTGCTCTCCACTGTGAGGGGGCTCACTGTCCCTTATCACAACTACACAGCAGTTTACAACCCCAGACCTGCTCCTTGTGCATACTTCCTGTTTTTGGGCATCGATTTGATATGTCGCTTATTCTTTTTTTTTTTCTCTCTCTGATGTAGCTTTGGAGTTTTTCGAGCAAGCTGTTTATTCCCCATGGCAAAGCCCTCTCTGTCATACCGTTTGCCTGCCCCAGATCCTCGCTGGCCTCGGCTCTGGGGAAACTAAAGCAGGTCAAGACCGAGGGTGAGAGGCAGAAAGCAGCGCCGCTTACGCTAACGGCTTCCTGTAGATTTGTCTGTGCACAGACAAAAAGTTCTATCCTTTTGTGTGTCCACACCATTAATAATAATAATAATAATAATAAAAAACAAACATGTTCACATTTTTATGTTTCAGCATTCACTTACCGCAGTGTTTTTCTCCAACTATCACAGAGTCCAAGACTTCAACTGTGGTACCGTCCTGGAATACCATCTTACATGGAGAAGAAGCTGCTGCTCCTAAACCTGTGGAGGCCAGGAAGACAGTAAGTTACAGGATATGGTTTCCTTAGCAGTTAGATGCTAGCAATCTCCTCCAACTGTGTGGGACTGTGTCGATGCGTGCCTCTATGGCAAACTGTTTTAACATTAATAGCCAGAGAGGATCTTCAAACCAGCCATCCATGAGTTAATTCTGTATTACAGTGGCCCAGAAGGGTCAAGAAAATGCAAAAGCTACAATGAAAGTTATGCTAAGATGGAAATTGTGCTACCAAATTTAGCATAACTTTTGTTGTGACTCTTTGTTGTTGTGTTGTTGTTGGTTTTTTTCACTGTTTTGTTGTGGCTTTTTAATGTTGTCTTTGGACTTTTTGTTGACCCTTCTAGGCCACTGTACATTACAATTACAAAAAATAAAATCATTCTTTCCAGGATAAATTAGGGATTTTGAGAAATCTTTAACTCCTCAACTTCTTAATACTAAAAATATAATTTTACTTAATCATTATCTTTAATATTAGTTTTTAGCTAGAAAAATGTTTAGATTAATTCAGTTGAATTCAGTGGGTTTATTTTATAGATTTCTTTTGATTGTTGTACATCTGTAAATAACCTACTGTTTTACCTAGCATAAACTTTAAAGGTATAAAGTATTTTCTCCCCCTTAAATAAATGTATTGTAAGTTGTTGCTTTTTTTACTCACTGATGAGTCGATTGTTTTATTACAGCTGAGCTGTTTATAAGTCTAAACTAATTCCAAATGTTTTATGTTAAATTTTGCAATTTTTTTAAGTGTTGTTGTCGATGTTGTATGCATGTGACAGTAACGCCACCTCAGCTCAATTTCTCTCCTTTTCATCATGCAGAGAACAACTCGTAAGATGCAGTCAAGCCTCAGTTTAACAATTGATCAAGTCCAAGACCTAATTAAGGTAACACTTCTCTCTTTTCCAATTGAAATTCTTTCACTTAACTCAGTTAATATAGAAAAAAAGAACATTATTAAAAATTTCTCCAATTGTATCCATTGCCAAATGCAGATGGCATCAGTAGAAGAGGTGGAAAAAGAGGTCCAGGGACTCCTGTCCAGGCAGGACCCCAATGACCCGCAGCTTTCGTTGGGACAGCTGGCGATGGCACTTGTGTCCCGGAGCCTGGCGGATCCAAAGTTTTACTCTTCCAGAGCTCTGACACAGCTTGTGCCCACCCGGTGCCTCTCCCACAGGTCAGTTAAGGCATGATGGGAACAGAAGAGATAGCGGTCTGACACCGGACGTTTTGTACAGACTGAGTTTGTAGTATTTATTTATTTATTAAAATCTTATGTTTGGAAATTTTGTCAGTGACTGAATTCTGTCTCTTAGAGATATTCTGGACTGATCAGCGGTCGTGATCATTCATTGTAATAAGAGCGGATTGCCAAAGTAAAATGAAGTTAAATTGAAACGATTAATTGTGAAGAATCGATTATCAAAATACCTGTCGACTAATTTAGAAATCGATTAATCGTTAACTGGCGTACGTGCTCAAATATAGGCCATTTGCTGAAAAATCAACAAATTCAGACCAGCAATTACACTAAAACTGTACAAAATATAAATACATTTTGCTTTTAAGATGAAAACACCTTTGATGTTAAATGTGTTACCCAAAACTCCCCAAGTCGCATAGTTTTAGTTTTAGCTTCACTTGGTTCAAATTCGCTAAAGGCTTGATATGTTATTGCGTTTTAGGCAATGCAATGTTTATTTTCATATTTAATAGGTAAATTTATTTATTTGTTTTCATCTTTTATTGTATTTCTACTGTTGCATAGAAAAGCCTTTACTGGTTAAATGAAAAATCCACAGATTTTTGCCTATTTTGTTATCCGATTAATCGTCAGAATAATTGATTAATCGATATCTAAAATAATCGTTAGTTGCAGCTGTAATTGTATGTGAAATTTATGCTTTTCTCTTTCAAATACATACAAACACTTCCCATCAGGAACAAACTGAAACGTTTCTTAACGGGACGCTCCCTTCTCTCTCTCAACAGTGTCTGTCCTGACCTCCTGCCTCTGGCCCTTGAGAAGAGGGATTATTTTCTTTGCCAGCTCTGCCTACTCTTCTTCCATGACATCCCAGAAGCCGTGACCTGCGCCTGCCTCAAGGCATTCCTCAGGTAGAACGGATCTCTTTTCAGTGAGCAAATCAAATTGCACAATTCGATATTTTTTTGGAAGAGACGCTGTCAAAACAAAAGTCACCGCGTTTTGATTGAACCAAGCACGTTTCATCCACTTTACCTAATATTAGGGATAATTAGCCATAGCCAGACTTTATACTGTTAGACGTGTAAAAACCGAAGGTGTTTTCCTCCAGTTTATCAGACCTCGATGCGGAGAAGTTGAGCCTGGAGCCCGACAGTGTCTCTTTCATGGAAATGCTGCTGTCAAACGAGCATGCTCAGACTGGCCTGCAGAACGGTTTCAGCCCTACCTTCTGCGAGGAGGACCGCACAGACGCCGTCGACAACCCCAAGGCCAAAGCAAAAGAAAAAAAGAAGGCGTCACCACAACAGACATGTCCAGTAGGAAAACACAAAGCTGCTCTGATGTATCCTTACAGCTCATTGTCACTTTAAGACCTTATTGTGTTTTTTTCCCCCTTTTATCACTTTGTTTTATGCTTTGGTGATTATTTTTGCTTATGCTAACATGTCGTAAAACAAATCGGATCTTAACTGAAGCGGTGCAGAAATGAGATTCTGCAGACGGCGTACAGTGAAGCTTTGCTCCTCCCACATCTAAAGGATTTTTCCTCTGATCAAGTTGTTGTGAGTAACGTCTATCGTCACTTTTCAATCCCCAATATGCAGGAGCATCTCAGCAAGCTAGAATATCATGAAATTGTGTTTTTATTTCAGTAAATCAGTTCACAAAGCGAAACTGATGTTCTATCGATTCATTACCATTGATGAATATTGTTACTGCTGTATTATACTGCAAGTATACCACACGGCTGGCTGGGCAATAACTCGATTTTATCAATCAAATTTTCAGTTTTTTAAGATAATTTTTTTGGAAAATATGATTTTTTTTTTTACCAATGAACTTCCTGGTTTTCCAGATTTATTCAGTTATTAGTTATTTCTATAACTATCTGTTTTTTTTTTGTTGTTTTTTTTTTTTCCTTGATGAGCGTCTTTTACAGTTTCAGCTTATTCTAACTTTGAATTCAGGTCAACTCAGAAGGAATGATTTAAATAACCATTTTTAAAAAATATATTTTCTTTCATTTGTATTTTTGTTTTTAAGGAAAAAAGCTGGGTGGGCAAAATTGGAAATTGAATTTTGAACAAAGCCGCTTCACAGTCTCCTTAAAGCTTCTATCATTTTTGCTTGTGCACCTTTTTGCACCACACTTTTTCCTCTCACCGAATTTTCCAATAGTATGTGTATAAATGTATCATTCTACAAACAGGAAGTTTCATTAGCACTGAACTGTAGTAGGTCACATTTCTTATTGAGGGTTTCAAGTCAGCATGTTTTGCATGTTTTAATAGGCAGAAAATCCCATTTTGGCATTCAAATTAACTTTTTTTTTCTTTTGGAGAAGAAAATCTCTGTACGCTGAACATGAGTTTGTCTTTTTTAATTCAGTTACTAAAAATGTCATTTTTTTTCAATGACATTCTAATATTTTTAGAACCACCTGTAGATTGTGACTAAATCTGTGTCCTAAATCAGCTGTTTTTTCCTCCCTGTTTTTTTTTGTTGTTTGTTTTAATTTCCAATCAGCTTTTCCTCCGGTACCTGGAGTTTCTTTACCTGCGATATTCCACAGATGGTTCCTCACAAACGCACGGCTACAGATCACCCAGTTTGAATCAGGTATTTAAGATACTCTTGAGCAGTCTGAAAGTTTGCACCCAATATCCACCAGTTATTTTGCTGTCTGTGCTTTGCAAACCAAAATAAAGGTGTAAGCAAATCAGATGTAATATTTATTTATTTATTTTTTGTACATTCCTGTCAAATGCAGGTCATGGATTGGGTTTGCATGCTGTTGGATGCCCACTTCACTGTGTTGGTAATGTCTCCAGTGGCCATAGACTTGCTGTTGAACCTCCAGTCTTTTGTTAAATCTCAGGTAAACATCCATTTTTTGTTACAATAACTGACCGATTGTTTCTGGGAAGTGTATTGGAACAACATGCACCTTTCTTTTAAATTAATTTTCTTTTTTTTTTTTTTTTTAAATCTTTTGTCTTTTAGGTAAGACTGTTTTCTGAGCTCGGGAAGATCGAGGGCAGCCTCCAGGAGCTCAGTAAGATGAAGATGAAGAATGACGTGGGGCAATACTCTATTGAAGTCATGGAGCTGTACTAGAGGGCGTGGCTTTATGAAACACCTACTGTTGCTGCAGTTTGTCTTTAAATGGGCTTTTTTTTTTTGCCTCAGATGCTTCTAGTCATTTAGGTTTTACTGTGAATGAAAAGAAAATGTACGTCTGGCATAATTATTTCATTAGCTGAAAAATTATTTTGTACATTTATTTTAGATGGTGGGATTGTGACTATTTTGGACTTGCATGTTTAATTCAAAGTCGTACATCTGATGGTTTTATAGACAAGTGGAGGGAAAGTCTCTTCATGGAACATTATGGTAAAGTTTTTATATTCTATATATATTAGTGGAACTTTAATAATGCCCACGAAATTCAGTATTTTTGCTTTTTTTGAGTGTCAGAATACAGCTAACATTTTTTTGTAAATCTATTAATTGTTTTTGTATTTTACACATTTAAAAAAAAAGCCTTGATTCTAAATATCTATGAAAACGGGATCTATTTGTGTCATTTTGTCCTTTGTGGAACTATAACAGGTTAGCTAACCTTGTAAAAACCTGTCCCATTGTTATACACTATGCTTCTAGAGGCATACTTAAGTTTTAAATTCTACCAAATTAATGTAAAGCACGGGTCCTACGCTATGAAGCCAACCGGAAGTTGCCTGCATTGTAAATGACCATTCTCCACTGAAAAGAGAGAAGTGCAGAGCCGACTGAGGCAACCGTTAATATTAATTCAGTATTTGAAAGCATGGCCAACATGGACAGAACAGTTTTGTTCACTTCCTCCGCCGCCATTGCCAAAACTACTATTTTAAAACTGCGCAGAAAATCGATGTCATCGTTCACAACTTTTTCTGCTGGCTACATGGCTCACGGTTGAAATTCAACAGGAGAAATCCAAGTCAACGGGAGAAATGGACCACGTGAGTAGATTAGAATCGAGTGGAATTGCGTAGGAAGGCTTTGGCCAGGCTACAGGTTAGTAAATCAGTGTATTTTTCATGCTTTTGTTCAAAATGTTACGGAGGACGTCTGTAGACATTGGAAGGAAAAAATGTAGAAGAAAAAAAAACGAGTTTTTTTTTTTCTTCTTCTGCCATTTCACCAGAAGGGCTACGTAAAATATACTTTTGTTGGTGAAAGGTCCTTGAGATTTAAGGCAGTGAATACAGGAAAGTACAAAAAGAATAATGAAAACACAAATGTGAATTCTCCGAGTTCAACTAGCCTACACAAGCCTAAGATTAAGGATACAATCTTTAATTCTCTTGTAATCCAGAAGGTTTTCTGCTGCTGAATAACAGAATTACAGCCGAAACTAGCTAGCTTGCATGTGCACCAAGTAAAAAGAAGACTTTTTTTTTCGAAGAGGATATTCGTTTGTCAGTTAGAATTACCTAAATTATTTATTTTTGCTAAACGCCACAGTGACGAGAGAGAAAATATAAGACTATTTGCTAATATCTTCAAAATTTGAAGTTTACATACATTTCTCGGATTTCTACTTTTTAATCGGCAAAGAACTTCTTCGCCACATTGTCATAACTGGGTATTAGTGGGTAGAATTTTGAGGAAAACTAATAATTTAATACAATTTGGAAAAAGGCTAATATAAAATGTAGATGAAGTGGAACCGAATACTTTCCGAACTCATTGTTTGAGCTTTAAGCTGAAGACCCTCAACATGACTAACAGTCCTCACAGATTGTGAGTTCACGCTAACAGACTGCACCCAAATTTGACTCAAACGTTCAAATGTTCTGCTACTGAGGACGGGTTGGGTTGGTTTCCCTTGGTTTGTTTGCAGACTTCAGGCCTCTTCCCCTCCGACACTGACAGATATTTAGGCCAACTCTCCCTGCTGACTGACCGCAACTGGTGCAGACTGACACACACTTTCGCCATTTACAGGCGTGTGTGGGAGTCTTATGAAGATCAAAGGCTGGGGAACTACATTGGCAGCTTTGTGCCACTTGTTCTTGACATTTTTAACTATATAACATTATCAAAAACACCACAGCATCACATGGAGATAAAAAGAAGCAACAGCAAAAGGCAGATAAGCTCAAATATTTTACTGTCAATACAGCCAGTAATGATGGAGGTAAAAATGCTTTTATATATGCTGTTATGTTCTATTAATGCATAGAACAAAGTGGATTAGTTGGAGATAAATTTAAAGGACTTGCATCTCTGAATAAAAATGTTTTCCTTTATTTTCATAAATACTGTAGTTTTGTTCATGCAATTCATCCAAGACTTTATATTGTTATTAATCCACTAGGGTT
>NW_006800144.1:1088064-1110970 GCF_000485575.1 Poecilia formosa
GAGAAGAGGAAGGCCGCCCAAACAAGCAGCCGTGATGCGGGAAAGCTCACCGGGGCCAGTCCGGGGCTCTCGGGGTGGCAGGACCAGAGGGATGCGTGGACGGGGAAGAGGCAGAGGACGGGGCCGGGGACGAGGAGGAAGTGGCGGTGTTTGCAGCATCGGTTCCGTGGAGGTGGATACTGATATCTCCGGCCGAGAGAACTTTCATTCGTCGCGGGGCCGTAGGAAAGTTGGAGCCTCCATAGCAGCGGCTGCAGCGGCATCGCGGGGCAGAGGAAGGGGTAGGGGGTCCAGAGGTGGCCGCGGCAGTAGAGGCGGAGTGAGGCGACCTCAAACCAAGGTGGTCTACGACGACAACAGCGACGAGGAGGATGATAATTTAAGCTACCGTTCTGACGAAGACGAATTGAACGACAATCCGTCGTCGGATCTAGAAGATGAGGAGGCCTTGGGAAACGAGTCTGACTATCTGGAGGACCTACCAGATGATGAGGATGCCAGCTACTGTACTGAGAGTAGTTTCAGAAGCCACAGCACGCTCGGAAGCACCCCAGGTACGTAGGTCTGCAAGTGCACGCAGTTAAGGAGAGCACGTTTGCAGCACTGAAAGTGTAAATTTTATTTTTAGCTCAAAACAGAAACGAAGCCGCATTGTTCAAAATGGAGCTGGCACTCAGAAACGGGCCTTTGTTTACCGTGTGCTCTACGGTCCGCTATCCTACAAATCTGACCCCACTCTCCGAGGGGTTTCGGTATTTTTAACTTTTGTCAAATCAGCACATGTTTTGTTTTTGTTTTGAAAGTGAACGTGCTCGTGCTGATTTTACTTCGCGTTCGCTCGCGCGTCGTCTTTAATATGTTTACATAAGCGTGAAGAGACGGGATGTATGAATTCTCTCCTACACTTTATATGCATTCCATAGATTTATATACAGTAAATATTATTTATTGAAATTTATATTTTGCAGCGTAGTAATTCTCTGGGCGTTGTTTCTAAGTTTAGCTTACAGATTTAAATGCATTTAAGGTTCTTAATAAAACTTAATTACACTTCGCAAAACAGGTGTTACGGGTAGAAAATTGTTTCGCTATAATTTTATTTTCACAATACCTAACAGTACATACTGTTACGAACTTTGCTTTAGATTCCATTATTCAGTTTTATGGACGGCTTGATTCTATACACGATATTTAAAGCCGGGCATCTTTTTCCCCCCCACATGTGGCAACCTCTAATTTATAAAGCGGCGCACCGTAACCATAGTGACTGTGTGAAAGCTTGCCTTTTTCACGTGGACAGTTATGGACACTTGCGTTGATGAAGGTGCAGCAGCGTAATTAAGACTATTTTACGTAATATGGTATTTACTATGTGTAATTACATCAAGTAATTACAAATGAGTTTTCTGTGACCTAAATCCTTTTTTAAATAATTTTTCTGCGACACGTGATTTCTGTTTTCTTTCTGTCACACTTCACCACAGGCTTAGATGCATTTGAAATGGTTCAGGGATTACACATATTCTCTCCCGTTCCAGCGTGACCAGGATGTCTGATTTATTTTTATATTTTTGATGTATATGTTTATGTATTTATACCTAGGCCTGTCAGGATAGCACATTTTGCTGGAAGATAAATTGTCCCAGAAATTATTGCGATAAATTGCGATAGTGTTGTTTAGAGACCATTTTCAAGTAATGTAATGGTAATGGCATAAAAATGCAAGAACACATTGTTGAAGGTCAATAACCTTTAAATTCTAACACTGGACCTCGGATATTTTAAATGGAGAACATTTAAAATATCTAAAATAAGTAAACAAAACAACAGAAACAACAAATAAAATGAAATTTGAAGTCTCTATAAACAAAATTGTCCTCCAAAAAAGGGCTAGTTGAGACTGAAAACTTTTATCATCTGGTTTTTAGTAAAAAGAGAAACGATAAATCATGAAAATAGAAATTATTGAGCTTGCTTTAATTTAGCAAGCGATTAATTGATTTATTGTTTATCGTGACAGGCCTTGTCATACTCGAGTATCATGACTTTATGAGAATATTATTTAAACCACAATGGTTATTGAAAAAGAATTGCCTTCGTCAGCAGTGAGGCCACAAAGGTTGGTTGCACCCACCTTTATTACTACATTCAAATATCTAATGAAGGGCATATTGACAGGTGGGCTTAAACTATTCATTCACCTGACAGATTCAGACTTAAAGTAATGTTTTATTTTGACTGGCATATTTCTTTTGGCTGAAATTTTTGTTATGAAGAATCAAAAGTATCAGTGGAGACGGGTAACAGTCTTATTAGGCGTCTAATCAGATCTTTTATTTTGAGACACATTTTACTTATGGAAATTGCAGAGAAGATGCATCGTTTTGTTCCAGCCTGTTTGGCATAAATGTTCCTGTTTTCTGTGAAGTCTCACCTGCAGCATATCACTTTCTCTGTTCTCATCCATAAAAGACTAAAACACTCAGCGGCAGGTGGGGGGTATTTTTAGCCCAGCTCATGCTTAGGTGATAAATAAAATTAGGTGATAAACTCATCTCAACTGTTTGGTAACACAGTTGATCGGGGCCCTGACTTGGAAAATACTGAAATATGTTAGTTTTAATTATTTTTAATAACAATGATGTTATTTTTGCTATATAGATAGCTGTTTCCTCTTACTTTGTCTCCCATAAGACACTGTAGAATATTTTGATGTGACTCACTTTTGTTTTTTTTTTTGGCCTGTCATGATAACAAATTTTTCTGAATGACAAATTGTCCCAGAGATGATTGCGATAAACGATAATAATGTTGTTTTGAGACCATTTTCAAGTAATACAATAATAATGTCATAATAACGCAAGTACACCCTCTCAAATATCAACATACTTTAATTTAGTAAAGAACACTTAGCACTGAATCTGGAAGATATTTTAAATATAAATAAACAAAAACAAACATAAATGGATTATGAAGTCTCTTTATTTATTTATTTATTCACCAATTAGTGCACAGAAAACAAACATTACAGTCCAACAAATAGAAGCATTGATCTCTGTTAACAAAATTGCCTTTCAAAAAATATTAATCATCCAAATGAAAAGTTTTGAGTTCATTTTAATTTAGCGGCTAATTTAGTTATTCCTTATTGTGAAAGGCTTTCTTTTTTTCAGCATTTGCCTGTTTATTAAAATGTAACTAAGGCAACTGCAATCACTCATTGATTTTGCTGCATGTATGAAGAGGCCCTTAGCATTCAGGTATTGCAGTGTGTAAGAAGGTTACCTTTGGTATTGCATCCAAACGTTCTCCCTCCTGACGACTGTCTTTTTCCTCGTTGCAGGTCGGAAAAGGAGTCGCGCTCCGCGGCCTCGCTCTCCGCTTCTTGAGGCAAAGGACATTCCCCCCCTGGAGCTTCCCAAGTCCTCCGAGGACCTCCTGGTTTCTACCTCGCAGCTCCTCAACGTGTCCGCCGTCTACGAGGTGCTGCGCAACTTCGGCACGGTGCTGCGCCTCTCGCCGTTCCGCTTCGAGGACTTCTGCACGGCACTGTCCAGCCAAGAGCAGTGCACGCTGCTGGCTGAGACCCACATCTCTTTGCTCAAAGCGATCCTCAGAGAGGAGGACACGTCCAACACCACGTTCGGTCCCGCTGACGTCAAGGACTCGGTTAACTCCACGCTGTACTTTGTGGACGGCATGACCTGGCCGGAGGTGGTGCGGGCGTACTGCGAGAGTGACTCGGAATACCGCCACATCCTGCCCTTCCTGGAGAACGAGGACTACCCGTACGAGACGCTGGAGAGCAAAGTGAAAGTCCTCCAGTTTTTGGTGGACCATTTCTTGGCGACCAACATCGCCCGCGAGGAGCTGATGTCGGAAGGTGTGGTTGCGTACGACGACCACTGCAGGGTGTGCCACCGGCTCGGCGATCTGCTGTGCTGCGAGACGTGCTCGGCTGTTTATCACTTGGAGTGTGTGAAGCCTCCCTTGCAGGAAGTGCCGGAGGACGAGTGGCAGTGCGAGGTCTGCGTGGCGCACAAGGTGCCCGGCGTGGCGGACTGCGTGCCTGAACTGCAGAAGACCAAGCCCTTTCTCCGTCAGCTGCCAGTTGGCTTTGACCGGCACCATCGTAAATACTGGTTCTTGAATCGCCGGGTTGTTGTGTAAGTTCACAGTGTTCATGAGCAGCGATCTGTTTTCTAAATTCAGGTAGGATTCAGAAGAGACAATGATTTCAATGTTGCACACTGTAAGTAGGATGTATCAAAGCACATCAAAGTTATTAGTACTACTTGCAGAAATACATTTTGGTAACGAAAATATTCTAAACACAAAACTGAACAGCAAAATTATGCATACACCTCGCAGATTTTTGATGTTAAGGTGCCAAGAAAAACACTGACAAATAACGTGATTTAAAATTACTTTCCTTTTACCAGAAACGTTATTTTTGATAGGAAATTAGATGGATTTCTGTCAAAACGACAGTAAAATATTGAACAAAAAAAAAAAAAAATTACATTTAGTTTTTAAAATGCCACGTCTAAAATGATTTGATATGATCTGGTTTAACTCAGCCGTTCCAATGAACCTTTCATACAAGAACATGTTGGAAAAATTAAATACTTTAAACCTAAATCTGCCAGCGGTATGACTAATGTTCGGGTTATGTTTTTGTTTTGCTGTATCCAGCTGCGTAAAGTTCTTGGAAATTGAGATTGGAGCAGATGTGTGCAAGGCAAGAGTCTCCAAAAACTTTCAGTGTTTCCCATAATTTTCTGGCTAACAGGGCATCCGGTTTTCCTCAAGGTTGGATTTTTCCATTCTGAGATTTTTAGGGACTGTTGGCCAATTAGGAATAATCTACTGCAGGTTCTTAGCTTGATGGAGTAGCTTTAAACAAACAGAAAACGGTTACCTTCTGTACATCAAAACATATGAACCTCTCTCTGCTTTTTGTTATAGTTGAAAAAGGAGGACGCCAAAAAAAAACTTTATTTTTTTTTTTAAGTATTAATGTGCTGTTCCTCCGTTGATCATAACAACTAGAGATGCACTAATCGGCCTCTTCTGACCAATACCAAAGGGCTCCAATAAGGACATTAGACTACATTTTGCTGCCAGTTCATTGGTGGACTCTGTAGTTTTGAGTCCAACAAAACATGAACAACAAATATAACCCACTTTAGACATTAAAGTAAATATTCCTAACTAAAACAAATGTGGCTAAGAACATGCTGTTGGTTGATGCTTCAATCGACAAATGGAAGTGAGAGTTCTTTGTTTTAGTGCATTTACTAAATAACAAAATGTCAGCTTTTTCAGTATTTGGCCTCCTGATCGCCAGTCAGGGCTAATAAATGGAAAATCATCTCATTCTGACCTTTTTTTTGTCACAACAGTGTTAGTCTGACCCATCTTCTGAGGTATTAAGAAAAGGATGTACAATTTGTTACATTTGGGAACAATATACATTATTTAATTTAAAAACAGGTAAACAAACTTCCTTACAAAGATAAACTATGAATGATGCTCAGTGAACCTCTGGTGGCGGATAATTCAAAGAAAAAAAAAATAGAGCAGTGGACTTCAGCTGTGGACTTGATAAAGCTCTACACAAGTACAGGCCATTTACCATTTCACCGTTCTATAAACAAATATAAATGAAAAAATAATATTGTTTTAATCCAACTGTCGTCTCCAGTGAGGAGGACGGCGAGCAAGAAGACAAAGCCATCTGGTACTACAGCACAAAGGTAGAGACTCTGGTTTTTCCCCTCGTACAGAAGTTCGTATTTGTTTTTAGCGCGGAGGCCATCTTGCTTAAGTCTCCTCCACTCTGCGTTTGCCAGGTCCAGCTGGCCGAGCTGATCGACCGGCTGGATAAAGAGTACTGGGAGGCCGACCTGTACGCAGCCCTGGAGGAGATAAGGGACGAGGTGCACACCCACATGGACATCACCGAGGACCTCACCAACAAGGCTCGCGGCAACAACAAGTGTTTCCTCACCGCTGCCAATGGTAAAGAACGGGAAACTCCACAAGCTGGTGGACTTTATGATTCTTCTTGTCTTTTTCTTAAATTATTTAATTTATGGTATGTTCTCTCAATCTCTCTGTCTCTTATGATGCACAGAAAACCTTTTTTTTTTTTCCTTAACCTATATTTCCAAGAGGTGAAACTTCCTGTGTCCACAGACATAGCTTCATTTTGACTAAAGAAAAAGATAATTGAACAGTTTATTCCCTCTGGCTTGTCAGCAATATTTCTGCACTAAATTAAAAAAAAACACACACACACAAAATAATCCCCTTGGTTCCAAGCAGCACATTATTACTGCAAACTGATATTACAACAATAACTGCAGATCACTTTTCCTGCTGGCTTTAGCATGGGAGCAGTTCTCTTAAGCAGCTGATTTAAAAAAAAATAATACTAGCCTTCACCTTTTTAGCAGATTTTCCTTTCTGGACTTTCAATTTGACCGTTTCTTAATATTATTTCCCTTCTCTCTTTCCACTCAGATGAAATCTTGGAGCGACTGCGAGCTAAGAAGGAGGAAGAGCTGGAGGAGGTGAAGAGACGGGCGGCCGAAGAGGCCCAGAAGGCGCGGCTGGAGAAACAGAAGAAGGAGCAAGACTTGGAGAAGGGAGAAGAGGAGGCCAAGCTGAAGGATGAAGAACAGGAGGACGGCAAGGCCAAAGAGCGGTCAGTGGAAGACCAGTCAACAAAAGAGGAGGCCGCACAGGAAAAAAACGACGGAGAGAAGAGCAGCGGTAGGTGCTTTAGAAAGAAAATACTCTTGTAGGACCAAATTTGTTTTAGTAGCTGTCTGATAATGGAGTAGTAGTGGATAATATAGCTTAACCTGATGTTGTGTAATTTGGCCATATTATTCTTTCTTTATTGGCAGTTTCATATTTCATCACCTTCATGAAACATTCACATTTCACATTATTTCTGCTGCTATTCTACAGAAAGTGAAGCTCCGCCCTCCAGCCAAGAAGACGGCGGCGGCGGCGGCAGTGTCGGGGATGTACCATCGATCCCATCGACAGCTTCTCCTTCACAAACCTCCGTCGGGAGCGGCGGCCTGTCCTCCACTGTGGAGGTTCGGCTAGAGCGATGCGTCTTTGAGTCGGCGCCTAACAAAACCGAAGGTACAGTTTAAGTTTAAGTAGGACTATTTTCTTAGTGTATCTGGAACTCCACAAAAGAAATTAACTCTTGGCTTTCTTCTTTTTTAAAAAAAAAAAAAAAAATCATCTATGAGAGTATTGTTTTAGCTGTAAAACAAATAAAATTCATTTTGAGCTTTTCTGGAAAATGTTTTACTTCCACAGTCAGTATCATGAGGAAGAGCTCAAATTGAAATTTCTTAAACCCTTTTTACTCCATCCTCGTCTTCCCTCTTATTTGTTGTGATGCAATACTCAAAAGGTTTCAGCAGAGGGAGCCAAAGCCTAACTTAATTTTTACTGGCATGAGAAAGTGTCTTTTTTCACTGACAGTATATTACTTCCTTGCTTACTCTTTTATTGCATTTTTAATATATTGATTCTCTTCTTAAACAGATGGATAGATGCACTCTATTAATCCTGACATGAAGAAATTCATGTGTCACAGCAGCAATGAGCAACTCACAATAAAAAAAGAATCAAATCACAATGAAAAAGGATCTAAACTAAAAGCTATAAACCATGTATGAAAAAGTTTTTGTTAAGAAGCAAGCTGTGGTATTGCACCTAATGAAATAAAATGAAAGAAATAACTTATACATTTAATTATTATTAAAATGTGCACTGCAACAATGCCAGTGCAGAATTAGATATTATTCTGGGTAAAATGAAAAAAATCAAATCAAATCTGCTACCTGTTTCAACATGTATACCATTTATCAGTCAGTGCTAATAGCCTTTTTTTTTTCTCCCAATTCCTACTGCGTGAAGGAAACCCAGCATCTGACTCAGTGCCTGTCAGTGGTGACGGCGTCCCCAGCCTGAGTCAGCCCTCCCAACCCTGTGAAGACAACAGCAACAGCAGCGTAGGAGCTGCCGTCGCTGCCAGGGGCCCGGAGCCCCCAGACTTGGCTGATAGATCATCCCAGTCATCCCTGGCGAGCCTCGATGACGCAGGTCCGTCGCTTATAAAGCCATACAAAGCATCATGCTTAATAATAGGGCTGCAACTAACAGTTATTTTAGCAATCGATTATTCTGCCGATTAATCGGATACAAAATATCGGCACGTTCTGCTGATTGTTTTATTTAACCACTTCAGCTTTTTTACACAATATTACAAATACGTTAAAAGATGCAAATAAAAAATGCATTCCTTTTTTTTAAATAAGAAAATAAACATTTTACTGCTTAAAATGCAACAACACAGCTTTCCTTTAGTAAAATTGAAGAGTGTAGAGCTAAAACTACGCCACTCGAGGAGTTTTGGGTGAAACATATTTATAGACATAGGTGTTTTTATCTTAATTAAAATGTGTATATATTTTGTACCATTTTTAAATAACTTTTTTTTCCCTCAGTCCATATACTCCAGTTAACAATTAATTGATTTCTAAATTAGTTGATGATTATTTCAATTATTGATTAATCATGATTAATCCGATTAATCGTTTCATCCCTACATAATAACTGTCAAAATGTTGCAATGAAAGCTTTTTACTGTCTGAATTCATGTATTCACAATACAAAACAGTATGTTTTACTACGTCGACCTTCTTATTTCTTTGACTAAAACTGCTCACTGCATTTCTAGGGGACAGCAAAGACTCGACCAACAGCGAGACGGCAGGCGGCAGCAGTAAGAGGTCCTCAGCGACGCGCATGGTGACGCGCCTGAGGAACCCAGAGAGCAAGCTGAGCCAGCTGAAGAGTCAACAGGTCGCAGCTGCTGTTCATGAGGCCAACAGGGGCTTTAAGGAGGGCAAAGAGGTCAGACTCAAACATGGGAGCAATATGATTCGACATATTTTATGTAAGAATGTCTTTGAAGTAGAATATCACGGGAAAGAAAATCTGTTTAAATTCATGAAAGGTGAGAGTTGCGGTTGTTGCGATAGTGTTTTTAAGGTTGCGGTTGTTTCTGCAGGTGTTGGTGGTGAACGCCCAGGGCGACATCACCCGGGTCAGCACACGGAGCAGCAAGGAGGTGGTGATGAAGGGAACCATCAGCCAGTTCTTCAAGCTGGGTCAGGAGGGGAAGTACCGCGTCTATCATAACCAGTACAGCGCCAACGCCTTGGCCCTCAACAAGCACCAGCACAGAGAGGCAAGTGGCGTTTTCGTCATTTCAGCTGTTGTTTCCCGATCAAAGGGGAAAAAATGTCAAATTCTGATTTATGTCCGGTTGATTAGTGCATCTCTAATTTAACTTTCTTTTTTGTTTAAATCTGGACAGGACCATGACAAGAGGCGACATCTCTCCCATAAGTTTTGTATGACACCAGCAGGAGAGTTCAAGTGGAACGGGTCCATTCATGGTTCTAAGGTTCTGACCATCTCCACGTTAAGACTCACCATCATCCAGCTTGAGAACAACGTTCCGTCTCCTTTCATGCATCCAAACTGGGCCTCACACAGGTAAAAACTGGAAAAAGATTACTTTTCTTTCTTTTTTTTAACAAAACAAGAGACTTTGTGAGTATCAATCTAATTCTTTAGCTTACAAATAAGGTTCAAATAGAGACACAATCAAAACCTGGGTGTTTATAGCCAAATTTAATTATAATTTCTCTTAGAATTTAGGATCATGTAATTGATCTTTAGTGTTTCTTTTCATAGGACCAACTGGATCAAAGCAGTTCAGATGTGCAGTAAGGCCAGAGAGTTTGCTCTGGCCCTGGCCATTCTGGAGTGTGCCATCAAACCTGTGGCGATGCTGCCTGTCTGGAAAGACTCACTGGGTCATACCAGGTAAAGAAATACTACGCACAGAACCTGCCTGGAGTACAGATAAAAGTACCAGAGTTTCAGGGAATTTTTTGGGTTTTTGTTTGTTTGTTTGTTTGTTTGTTTTGAGTCTGAATACTCCACTTAACGATTAATTGATTACTAAATCATTTGAACATTGTTTTCAATAATCAATTAATCGTGATTAATTGTTTCAACCCTACACAGAATATTACACCTTTTCACTTTTCATAATGCAATATAAGCTAAACAAGTTGATATCAGCTAATTAATCGGTATGGCTATCTGCTCTGACAGTTTTTTTTTTGTAAGTGAGAAAGAAGCATAGTGCCCTCTTTCATCCAGCTGACCTGCAGTGCTCACCTGCATTTTTTTTCTGTCATCCTAATTAATAGAAAGTGTTTCTAGTTTGAAGTTTTAGTATGATTTGTCACCAGTAAGGAGCTCAAGCCTAACAGTGCTGTATGTGTCCAGGATGTGTGTAAATCTTTCATGAAACTACTTAAGGACATCCGCTGAACATGTAGAAAACAATATTTCATTTTTGCATCTTCTGAGTTTATGAAAAGCCTAATTTAGGAAGACATCCTCGTAACAAGAACACACCTCCTCATTACTGAACTATTTCTTAAACTAGCTGACCAAACCTTCAAAAGCTCCAGAAGCCTAAGTAAGCATTCAGTGCATGTACACAGGGTATGTTCACTGAGTTTAGCGGGCAAAGTCGACGGTAACCAGATCCGTTCAAAAGGCCCACCCTAGCTGTGAGGCATAATATTTTGATTGCACGTCCCCGACCAGCACCACCCGACTCTGCCTCTACGCCTCCTGTGACATAGGGCCCTTTCATAGAGGTGATTGTCCAGGCCCTCATTGGGTTAGGACCGGGATGTGTTTATTCATCCCAACTCTGAATATCGAGATAGTAGTGAGAGAAACTGCATTTCATAAAAGGGATTTTAAACAGAAGACCAGGTTCTCATTTTAAATGAGAGTCAAACTCGTTAGTTTGAGTTAAACAGGGTTCCAACGCCGTCTAGAGTGACTTTAGAGTTTTGGATTAGTAAGGATCATAAATGTATGGGAAATGATTTGTATTTCTTCTCCTGACTTCATTCCCTGTTCCTTTGTCTACATTTCCTTTCCTTATTTTTTTCTAGTTTCCTTCCTTTTGTTTCTTCCGTCCTTTTATTCCTTGCTTCCTTCATTGCTTCCTTTTTCTTCCTTGTTTTCCTTCTTGTCTTGTCATTCTTTCCTTCCCTTGTTGTGCCCTACGTCATTTCCTCCCTCCCTCTCTTTTCATTTTCTTTTTTCTTCCACTCTCTCCTTCATTATGTTACTTGACATTGTTCTTCCTTCCTTTTCCTTCTGTCCTTGTTTACTATCCTACTTCCTTCATTGTGTCCTTCCTCCTATGTCACTTCTGAGGTTTTGATTCTGCTCGAACTTCATAGAGTAAATGTTATTGTCTCGTATTGTAGAATCGGCGTACGGGACCGGGACCTCTGCAACTTAAATTGTTTAAATTAAAGTGTGTGTTGCACACAATGACAAATCTCACAATTCAACTTTCACGTTCTTGTCTTTTAAGAAATATTCTGTCAGGTACAACCAGACATCTTCATGCTTTCCGTTCATTAGTAAAATGTGAAACACTTTCAGGTTGAACCGCATGACGTCCATGGAGCGTGAAGAGAAAGAGAAGGTGAAGAAGAGAGAAAAGAAGCTGGAGGACGAGGAGACAATGCAACAAGCAACCTGGGTCAAGTACACCTTTCCAATCAAGCACCAGGTAGTTAACATTGGCTTAATTAAGGGTGTACTGATAGTTGGTTGAGTCCTTAATAATCGAATGCTTGTTAAGATTCTGTGCTGTCAATTTACTCTTTTATTTGTGGTGAAGTCGGACCAAAACCCGTACGATAAAATATTCCACCCATGTCGTCTCATCTGTTGTCTGAGTCAAAATATTTTTGAAGTCTTCATATGTTAAATGACTTTAGAGTGAGTCAATCTGGTAGGAAATAATGTGGTTTATGTGACCATCAAGGGCTCTTTGATATAGAAGGTCAAACACTGCTGTGAGTCATTTCCCTGAGCAATTTGGACTAAATATACCACTAATCTCTGAACATTTAAGCTTTGTGTACGAAAACTTGTTTTTCTTGCTTCACAGAGAATTTTCCTTGCATTTCACTTGATCGGTTGAGCTTCTTGTTCTTCCTTTTATTGATGTTTTTCCTCATTTTACGTCCCATATGTAGGTGTGGAAGCAGAAGGGAGAGGAGTATCGTGTTACAGGCTACGGAGGTTGGAGTTTTATCAGTAAGACCTACGTACCTCGGTTTTCCCCAAAGCTTCCTGGAAACACCAACGCCAACTACCGCAAAGAACTGGAAGGTCTGAAATAACCCTTTCACCCCAGAGTCTTTGGTTTATGCAAAAAATGGTCAACACTTGTTGAATATGTTGCTCGGATGCAAACTCTTACTCTTTCTTGGTGCCTATGTGCATCATTAATAAAAGAGAGGCGTTGAAAAGGTTCTCATCTATGTCAACTTTAAAAATTATTTCATGAGAACATTAGACTTCAAAGGATTCTTGCTTTTCTAGTTTGCAAAAGTATTCACACCTCTTAGACTTGTTCACTTTTTGTCATATTACGAACTTAATGTGTTGTATTGGGATTTTATGTGATGTTTTGAGCTTGGAACATTGTTTTATAACCAATCCCTGCTTTAAAGTTTAATGTTTTCTAATTTTTTAGATTTGTTTTACTTCTGCATTACTTTATTGTGTGACACCAATAAAACATCTTAAAGTTTGTGGTTGTTGTATATAGGGAAAGGCACAAGGACTATCGATGCTTCTGCAGGGCAGAGTCTGGTGGTGTTACAACTCCTCCGACTTATTTTGAAGCTTTTTGTTTAAGCTGATTAACATATGGACTCTGCTGCTAAGCTGTTAAAGTTCAACCTTTCGAATGATTCAGTTTTTTAAATCCATTCTGGAACATGATCTCTCATTCTCTCATATTTTTCTATAGATGCTAAACTGGGCAAGAGATGTACCTTGTTGGACTTGAGCCGACGACCCAGTTTAGTTGGATCGGGAGCTCAGGACGGTCCTGCGTTAAGCAGTGAAACCAAGGAGCAAGACTCCACGAGTCTCTCCAGAAAAGCTGCGGAAGACGCAGAATCTATGGAGAGGATGGAGCAAGACGAGAACGAAGAACCAGAAGAAAAGAAGCCAGCAGGTTCACCTGTAAAGATGGAAGGGGATCCCACAGACTCCGCGTCAAAGGAACAAAGTATAGCATTGTTCTCCAAAGCTTTCGACGTTTTATAACTACCGCAGTGACAAGTCTTAAAACAGCTACATGCTAGCAGCAGCAAGGGTAGCATATGGAGTTCTTCATATGCATTATAATATACATATCTCCATCAGTTGAAACACTAATCAGAGAGATAGAAATGAAACAAAAAACTTTATATTACCCTTTTTTACAAAGATATTGCATATTATTGTATATTCTCCACACATAGCCGGGTCTTTCTAAGAATCAATAGTAATATCGTACACACCGAATGGGATTCAGAAAAGTTTTCATCCGCATGAGAGTTTTGGTGTGGATGAAAGGCCACAACACATAAAAATGTATTTGTTTTAACAGATATCCAGCTAGGTGTAAAACTTAAGCTGAAGTGTGAATGCATTTGTCTCTTGCAGAGTCCTGTATTCAGGAGCACAAAGCTGCCATAAAAGAGGAGCCTTCAGACCCTTCTCAGCGCCCCTTCAACTACGACGTCGTAGACGTCAGCAAGGGCTTCCTCACCCGCGTTGCTTACAAGAAGAAAGTGAAGACCTCCAAGCTGGACAGCCTGCTGGAGCGCAGAGTGAAGCAGCACACGATCGAAGAGAAGCAGAGGCAGCAGGTTTCCGCATCCAGACCGCTGGCACCGGCGCCGGCTTCTCCTTGTTCAGCCCCCATCCCAAGCACTCCGATCCGGCCTCGGTCGCCGCTCAAGCCGCAGAATCTCGCACAGACACAACTTGTAAACAAGGAAGCTGTGAAAGTGGAAGAGAAACTTTCTACGGCACAAACGGGGGCAACAAGAGCCGGAGGACCAGAGGAAGGAGAGAGTGTGACTGAACTCTTTAATCCTTCTCCTTCCTCTGTGTCGAACTGCAGCCCCAAAAACACTTGCAATACAGGTACAGGTGAAGGTTCACCACAAAGTCAAACTGCCTCCATGCTCCAGGATCACTTGGAGGAAAGGACTACAGGGCATAAAGAAAACAGCTCTGAAGGTTCTGGACAAGAAGCTATTAAGCAGTCGGAGGAGCAAGAGAAAAAAGTGAGGGGGTCTAATAGCTCTTTAGGGCAACAAACAGCCTGTGTTGCATCCGATGTAACCAAGACGGAACATTCTTTAAATGCAGAGTCCAACTCTGTGACAACACTTCCACGTGTTGTCGACCAAAATACCAGTGAAAACGGTTCTCCTGTTAAAACCTCAGACTCTCTGGATTCTGCGCATTCAGAGGAAAATGGCTTTGGGCCAGAGGAGACCCAAGGAAACTCGCAGGGCTTTGGACACAACGGAACCATAGGGGAAGACATTTCCAAGCCGATTTCGCCCGTGCCTCAAGTGAACGGGAATGGCGGTTTGGTTGGCGAAAACGTACTGAGTAACTCTGTAACGAGCTTGAACAATGGTGTGCTCACCGACAGGCCCCAGCCCAACATGAACAGCATCGGGAAGGCCGAGGATCAAAGGCTGGTGGTCTCGTCGAAAGATGGCGCACAGCAGAAGCCTTTAGTGAACGGAGACTTGGCCTCGGTAAACGCCACGGTCATTTTAAAAGGAAAAGAGGCACATTCAGATTCTGAGGCAGAGGGAAAGATGACTACACTGGACCAGAATTACAGCCCTCCGCCGAAGATGGCAAAGCTTGAGAACAGCACAGATAAGTTTGGAGGCAACGCCAGGAGCAATCTGGAGAACGACAGCACCTCGGCTTTTTATCCCGAGGAGACCAAACGCGCTCCTGCCGTGAAGATCATCAGAATGGCTCCTTCTCCCATTCCTTCACCTGAGGAGTCCAGTCTGAGTGACGACTTCGCGGAGGAGAACAGCAACAGTGGGTCAGCGGATCCATTCAAGACCATCATCACTCAGGTAACCACAACCTCCACCAAAACGACAGTAGTCTCTACGGAGATGAGGACGGCGAAAAGCCCGGGTGTGGTGACGACGAAGAGCAGCGCAGTTTCGACCCTTTCCAGCATGACCAAAACGACAATGACCAAAGTTTGCTGCTCTGGACTCGACGGTCTGTCTGAAGACAGCCAGAACGAAACACTGGTGCAGGAGCAGAGAACGATGCACTCGTCCTGCACCCGGGAATCTGGTGCAGGTGGTAAAACTACAGTGTCGTCTGTCTCCACGAGCCACGAAGAGTGTTCGACGACGAAAGGACGCGTGCGCCTTCTCAAATTCTCGCGCACGAAGAAGATGCGCTCCGACACAGCTCTTCCTTCTTACCGCAAGTTCATCACCAAGAGCGCCCGGAGGAGCATCTTTGTTCTGCCGCATGACGACTTGAAGGTGCTGGCGAGGCGAGGAGGATTCCGCGAGGTGCCGGTGTTCAGTTACAACGCCAAGCCAGCTCAGGATATTTGGCCGTACCCTTCACCCAGACCTACGTTTGGCATCACTTGGAGGTAGACCTGCTACTCTTTGTCAAGAATCACTTACTGTTCTCTGTCTAGCTTGTTTTTCTGGCATCCAAGTCCATTTCACACTCTGAAGGCATTTTTCAGTGAAGTTAAGGTACACATTGCACACACAATGCATTTTTTGTGAAAATACATTTAAAACATACACTTCATTAGTATATGTTTTTCTAACAATATGATTGTTTTACTGTTTTGTAAGATTAAATCATTCAGATAATATCTTTCTAATTGCATACGGTACTTTATAGAAGTATTTATACCCCTTTAACTTTTCTACATGTGATGTTAAAAGCACAAACTTTAGTTTATTTCCTTAGGCTTTTTGACATTTTTATTTTCAGCCCCCTTTACTGTGACTCACCTTACATAAAATCCAGTCCAGCTCCAAATGAAGAGTAATTTAACCCCATTCAGTGTTACCTGAACTGAACTAAGAATCTGTGACAAGGTTTGGAAAAATGTGCGTGTACAGATGCTCTCCATTCAATCTCACTGAGCTTGAGCTACTTTGCAAACGAGAATGGGCATTGAATTCATTTTCCAAATCTGGTAATCATATCTGTAATTGCAGTGACAGGTGATCCTTTAAAGTGTTGGTTTGGGGATACTGAATGATTTTTGTACTCTGCAGTTGTCAAGATTTTTGTATAATTTTCCTCACACATTACAGTACTTTGTGTTGGTCAGTCGCAAAAAAAAAAGAAACTAAAATACTTTGAAGTTTGTGGTTGCAACATGACAAAATTGGAAAAACTTAATCCTCAGTATCGTTTACTGCAGAACATTAAGAAAAAGGCTGTCATGTATAAATGGGAAACAGATGGATGTGGAACCACAGGACTAAAGACACAGGTTACCTCCCCAAACAGCACACTTTCAGTTTCAATATAACTCAGTCCAGGCCTGGTTGTCTCTGAAAATCTTCACAAATCTGTTTTGTATTTCAGCTCAAACTGATCAACACCCTTGACAGTTGTAATTAGATTGTCTGTACAGTTGTCCAACAATATGAGAGTGGTGTTGCAGTTTATATTACTTCTGTATCACAACTGTTGTGTTTCGTAGACGCCAAGCAAGATGTAGCCACAAGAAAGGTTAAGCTGGCTTCACAACACAGGGTGTGATGTAAAAACGACTGCTAGTTGGTTGCGGCATTTCAGAAAACATGTCTAACTCGACGTCTTTGGCTATGTGATGCTGGATTCATTTCTGAAAGCTCGTGTTGCCCTAAACATGGCCGGCTTCACTGGTAATAAATGACCGAGTTATACTGGGCGCGTGCGAACCGAGCATGCGGTGTGACGTTTATAGTTGACACGAACGACGGTGGCTCTGAAGATGAACAGTCTTAGAGGGATTGTATCAATGCAAATGCAGGGGTACGCATTTCAAATCGTCAAGTTAGAGTTAAAAGTGACGCGCGCGATTCGCTTTTAAAAGTTTGCGTAGAGCGCGCGTGTTCCGAGCAAGCGGTTTGGCGATTATAGTTGATGCAACGAACGGCGGTGCAATATTCTCCTAAAACGAGCCCTCAAGGAAGGATCATATAAAAACCGAACCTGCTCTGCAAGAACACCTTCCAAGTCATCCACGTTGCGTGAAAGGTGGCACGCGCGATTCGCGTCCAGATACAAACATTTTGAGGTGCACGCCGCGACAGCGCGCGGAGGCGACGCGCAGGGCACCGTTCATGGAAACTGGAAGATTTGAAAAGTGCTCTTGCAGACCAGGTGCAGTTGTACTGGTATTTATATAAACCCTCTTTGAAGGATCATTTTACAGGAATATGGCTCCAACTTAGGCACTAATGATAAACGCAATACCGCTGTCTCCGCTTGCGCAGGTTCAACAAGTGCCAATATAACTTGAAGAAGCCTAGTTAATTTAGCAATTATTAATCGTCAACTGGGATACACAAGCTAAATAAACGACTATTTGAAAAGGCTAAAACTTTACAATATATATATATATATAAGTTTGCATTTAAGATAACACCTTTGTCTGTAAATATTTGTTTTTCTCAAAACTCCTCAAGTGTCATAGTTTTAGCTCTTATCAGTTCAAATTCACTAAAGGGACACCTCTTCGCTGCAATTAAATGGTCAACTACAAAACTTAGCCAGCTTTACAAAAATCCAGAAGTGCACAACCAGACATCGCAACAGGTGAGATCTCTAGTTGCCCCTTTGCACCCAGTTCAATTTGTCAACTATAAACCTAGCTTGAGGCTTAGATCAGAAAAAGTAAAAGGGCTCCTCTTATTGTAAAAATAACAAACTCATGCACTCATTTAAAGGGCTCCCTCTTAAAATTACCTGCTATACATACAGCAAATAAAGCGTTGTGTCAGAAAGGTGAATCCACTGTCAGTTTATCATTCGCGTCTCCTCCCTCCCATCTGCTGTTTGTGGTTTTGGCCCGTAGAGCCTACTGCGGCTCCCAGTCTCGTGTCACACAGGCTCCTCTGGTTGTTTTGTCCAAGCTTCAGAGTCTCGGAGCAGACATGAATCACCCGGTGGTCAGAGAGGTGTCACCACGTTCACTTTCTGCACCGACCAAACCCTGCAGCCTGTGCATACTTTTCCACTGGCGGTCACACATGGGAATGTGCAGATCTACCAAACCCCATCCGCACTCAAAGCCCTGAGATAATCATGTTTTTGTAGATGTTCAAGATGTTTTTAATCACAGTGTCCAAGAGCCAAATTCATTGTCAGGACAGAATTCCCGGCCATAATGGCCCGAGCAAGATTAATGCCTTCTTCTGGACATTATCTGTGGATGAACGGCATCCTGTCGTAAATTTTCGGTGACTAAATGAACTGTGTGAAATAAGTGTTCTTTGATACGGTTTTTAGTGAGCAACCATCCTAAACTTCCACTAGAGCTTGAAAGTATTTATTAAAAATGAAAGCCACCGCTGTTGGTTTGGCAGAAATATAATCGGCAGCGATATTCCCAGAAGTCTGTTTTTTTTATCTGCATCTTCCAGTTATGTACGTGATTGTACAGCAGTTTGTTTTCTGTAACTCTGAAGGAGTCATTACGACACCGGCAAATCATGGAAATTTTGATGTTGGTCAATTGGACAACTGGAAATGTTTTCTCACATTTGTGGATGACTAACACTTCCTCTGGCTGCTGGATCCAGGTACCGGCTGCAGACGGTGAAGTCCCTGGCTGGAGTGAGCCTCATGTTGAGGCTCCTATGGGCCTGTTTGAGGTGGGACGACATGGCTGTGAAACCGTCTGCCGCCGTAGGCACGACGCGTACAGGTAGACCCTCCAATGTGTCCTCAGTTTTTGGAAAAAAAAAAAAAATTAAAAAAAGGGAACAAACTTCTAGAGATTTGTAAATTGTTGGTAATTACCTCTCATATATGTAATAAGTACCTGATTTCTCCAACTTATTCCTACTTTCACCTAAAAACCAGCCAAGACATTCAGTTGGCTGTTACTGTTTCTGTGTTAGAGAGCATTTCCTCCAATTTTTTGTTTTTTTTTTGGGGCGGGGGTCTCGTCCTCATCACCATACCAACCAAAGCCCTATCCCCACTCATTGCAACAGAGACCTCGGATACCGAAATCACCACCACCGAGATCATAAAGCGGCGTGACGTGGGACCCTACGGCATCCGCTCAGAGTATTGCATCCGCAAAATCATCTGCCCTCTCGGCGTTCCTGAGACGCCGAAAGGTAAATTGCGTTTTCTGTTTTTGCCATTTACTGATTCCTACACAGTCGTCTTGCAAGATCGTGAGTTGATGAGATTGGTATTTTGATAAACAAGTTTGGGGTTCTTCTTCCCAGAGAGCAGGGCAAATATTGTGCACATGTAAGTGATTTGTGGCTTAAACCAGTGAGTTTCTTTTTTTTTTTTTTTTTTCTTTAGTTGCTAGTTGTGAATTAAAATCTGCACTCTGATCATTCAGTGACAGACCCGCCAATCGCTGACTTTGCTCTCAAGTCATCTGACCCAAGATGACTTGAGACAAAATATCAAACTGTCAGACATTTTCTGGAATAACTGGAAATCAACTGCTGTGACCAAGTTATAAAATGTTGTCTTCTTTTGCCATGCTTCAGGCTCTCTTGTTTCAATTGAATTCCTCTCCCATTTCCTAATAATAAGCAAATTACTGACATACATTTTGCCTTTAGTTAATAACCAAAAACCCATTAGTACACTTATAATTAGTTTTAAGTTTATTATGGGAGGCATTTTACAGTTTAACATTTTTGAGTCTTTTGTTCTTTTTATACACTGATACGTCAGGGTTTCCCTCAGTGTATTACAAGCCTGGCGGGCCACCAGGCTAAGCTTTGCTCGTTTTATTTATTTTAGGGGTTTTTAAGACTTTATAGTTGATACTTGGTTATTACAGATAATGTCTTCCACTAGCACATAATTACCTAGTGATATTTTCAAATTTCCTCTCAACTTTAAACATTTTTTTAACTCAAAAACACAGAAAGTTGCTGGATGACTTCCCCAGCTTCCCTACCACCAGACTTAGCTAGTTTTTTGACATGTCATACTAACTCTTAGCACTTGCTTGTTAAAAATGTTTGGAGAATCTAAAGAACTGAATGAAAAACAATGAAGAACTGATCTCACATTATATGTGTGAGAGAATGTTTAGCTGAACTTTACGTCCACATATTGAAGCAAAGATGCTTCCAATAATCTTTTTTTTTTTTTTTGTTTCCCTCCCAACCTGTCCGCTGTTCCAGAAACACACACTCCTCAGAGGAAAGGTCTGCGCTCCAGCGCTTTGCGTCCCAAGAAGCCCGAGCCCACGAAGCAGACCGGCCCAGTGGTGATCGAGACATGGGTGCCTGAGGAGGAACTGGACCTCTGGGAGATAAGGGCCTTTTCAGAAAGGTCAGGGGGACGGGAAGGGGCAATTATCCTTTCAGCAAAACAAAAACCAGTGCTGTGTGAGCAGAGTAGCCCCCAGGTTGTGTTGCTAGGCTTCTAAATGAGGTTTAAAGGGTTTAATCGAAACTGTTTCTTCTCCTTTTGGAGATGCAGCTGTTAATAAAATGACTTTTTTTTTTTTTTAGCTATTCCAGGAAAGTGAGTTGTTTTGATTCCAAACGGAGGAGCAACCCCGTGTTTTTGCTGTTATTTGAATCAAAAAATCAAATCACTCACTGCACTTAGCCAGCCATTTTAGGCCCTCATGTTTTTATTTAGACAGCCAATGATTAAATATTAGAAAAAGTCTCTCATTCACCTCTTTTCATGTCTTCTGTTTGTTTTTGGTGTTGCTCTGTTGTAACAACTATTTTAGTGATTGATTGTTCTAATGATTATTCGATTAATCGGATTTAGAAAGAAATATGCGCATTCTGCCCATTTGTCCTACTACCACTTAAGCCTTTTTAAACAATAATGGAAAACGATTAAAAAATTCAAATAAACTAATAATTCAATACATTTTTTAAATAAGAAAATAAACATTTTATTTCCTAAAATGCTGTAACAAAACATTCTTATACTAAATTTGAAAGATTTGATTTAGTCTTAAATGCAAAATTTTGTACAGTTTTGGTTTAAATACGACCCTGAATGTGTTTTATTTTTCACCAAATAGTCTTTTTAGAGTTCGAATGCTCCAGTTAACAATTAATAGATTACTAAATTGGTTCACGATTATTTAAATAATCGATTAATCAGATGAATCACTTCAGCTGTATTGTTTAATAACAGAATCAGGCGCTAATGATACCCCTTATATGAGAAGATTGAGTGGAAATGTACCTTTTTAGGTGTTTTGAATCTGAAGTGAAGTTCTGTGAAGTTCTTATTGTTTGTGAACACTTTTTTATTTTACAGGGTGGAGAAAGAAAAGGCCCAGGCAGCAGAGCAAGCCAAGGTAAGTTTGTTTCCCCAGCTGGCATGTTGGTTGATTTTTATCAAAGCCAATTAAAGAAACCCATGAACTGAAGCACGGCTCACGTGGGTGGCATTAAAGGCTAAATATGGTTTTGGATGGGATCCAAACATAATTCTCCGATTAAAATCTCTGATTTGCGCGCTAGATATTTTCTATACGTTCTTGTGTTTCTCCTGCTGAGCGTTTGGTCTCCCACGTCGCAGAAACGTCTCGAGCAGAAGTCCGGCTCCGTCACAGCCACGCCGGCCGGGACTTCCGCCACGCCTGCCGCCACGCCCAAAGTCATCGTCGGCTCAATTTCCGGCCAGGGCACCCCCACTGCCAAGGTGGTGCTGTCCACCAAGATGGGCAGTCCTGTCACATTCCAGCAGAACAAAAACTTCCAGCAGTCCTTCGCCACCTGGGTCAAGCAGGGTCAAAGCACGCAAGGTAACTCGGAGGGAAAAAAAAACCCTCTCTGTTTATAAATGTCTTGATTTGATTTTAACACTGTGTGTGTTTTTAAATTTTCAGGATCAGGCGGCGAGACCCCGGTCGCCACTTCCAGTGGGCACACTTTACACATCACAGGGACCTCGGCCAGCGGAAAAGTCGTGACGGCGAAGCTGCCGCTCCCCGCAAACAGCAAGATCGTCACAGTCAACGTGCCAACGACGCAGGGAGGTACGGCTTCGTTCCGGACACACGCGTGTTTATTTTTCTTTGCTTTACTACTGGCCCACACCTGAGACGTCTAGGACGCGTCGCAGACGGCTCGTTAGATTCACCTTATTACCTGCCAGCTGCTGTAAACAGCTCAGTGTGCCAGAAAAGGTCACAGATCTTTAAAAATGCCGGGCAGGTCTTCATTCTTTTTAAATGATTTTTTTAACCCCACATGACTGGTATATTTTGAAACTCAGATTAAAACATATGGGACTGCTGGAGAGACATGTATTAGTCGCACAGTTTTCAGTCTGTTTTTAAAGTAGCAGCGCTTTATATGCAGCGTCTTCTTAATTTAAATTTTTTCTTGTTACAGCCACAATGAATTAGATTAGTGCACAATAAAGCTGCAACTGACAATAATCGATTAGTCGATTAATTAGATATAAAATTTGGCATGTTCTACAGATTTTCTATTTATCCACTTAAGCATTTTTATACAATACAAGAAATGCATTAAAAGATGGAAATAAACAATTATTCAGTTTCTTTTTTAAAGTAAGAAAATAAACATTTTATTGCTGAAAGTGGCATAATATAGCATTCTTTTAGTGAATTTGGGCTGAGTGAAGCTAAAAATACACTACATGAGGAGTTTTTGTAAGGAAATTATATATATGAACC